>NC_073745.1:254331317-254580828 GCF_029784135.1 Toxorhynchites rutilus septentrionalis
TTCATTGTTTTAGTTAGGCGCGGAAAATTAATATATGCATCGTTTTAACCGTGCTTTTGTGTATCATTAGAAACTCAAAAAAAAAATTAAGTGGTTCTAAAGTCTCGAAACGTACTGTATTTCTCAGACAATTCATGCGTTGAAAATACTCTGGAGATGATGACTTCTGTCTTTGTACAAGCGATACAATGAGAGATTTTTTTTGGCGCTTTCCGAGTCAGCAAACATCATGCAGAAAAGTGTCGGAGTATAATCCATGGATTTGAAGCTGTTATAATGCAATGTAAAAGCTTCTTCTGTTGCAAATCTTCCGCAGATACCGAGACATATGCAGAATTTAGCCACATAATCAAATACGTCTTTCTATGAAACGAGAGTACTAACGACGCAATCCATCGATAAAATGACACTTCCGTAATACATTTGAAAAGAACAACTTGGAATATAGAAACAAAACACAAAAACAATATCGTGACTGGTGAAACGAAAACACAGAATGGAAACTGATAGAAGATTTCGTGGAAGAAGCAATTGTCACTTATTGAATGCTCGCAAAATTCAGTCATTATAAAAGCATAAAGCATTTATAAAATATGATTCATCAATACAATTGAATTTCTTATAAAAATCATATATTATATTATAATATTAGTAAATTTACAGACATATCTGTAAAATAATTTGTTTTGTTGCTGACTTCTTGGATATTACAATATTTCACAGGATTTCGAAAAATGAGAGGCTCTATTCATCACATCGAAGAAATTTGATTCACCGTATGACATTGTTTCATAGTTTTAATACATAAAAAGTTTTTATATTTAGTTTATATCAATACACATTACGTTAGACCTATTTTTTGAGCCATTCATTAACACTTTGCCGTCCGGTGTAACCAAAGTGGTTACGTGCGTAAAATAGGTCGCACCGCAGTGATGTCGTGAGCATAGTATCGCTCAGTGGCCAACGACAGTACTCAGTATCTTTGCATTCTGTTGTTTTTGTTGTTTTGTTTGGTAATAATAACTTGTAGACGTCAACCATTTTTATGATTTCATAAGTATTTTTGCCCTGAAATCATTGCAGACGGAAGAGATGATACGATTATTCACGATGAATGAAAAATTGCATCCATTTACTACACATACTTTACATTTACTATACTATACTATACATCAATTTCAGTGAGGTGAGGGAACAGAGTTGAGAACCTACCGTTTCATCCCAGTCCTTGAGCATCCCTTCAACCTCACACTGTTAGGCCGATTATCTTGAAACCACAGCTGCTGCGGAAACCGCGAGCCTTCTCAAATTTGCGTCCCTTGGAGAGTACATACTGCCGAGTGCTGGAGTGTGGCACGCCTTGAGCATGGTCAAAGTGAGTGGAGGCCTCGCGGACAATACGCACACATCAGGATGGTGTTCTTACCAATAGGTGCGATCAGAGTGGTCAAAGGGGTAAATCTTTCCACCCCATTTAAGGATACGTTTGCGAGCCTTTTCCGTGATTCGCAAAGCACCCACCTTTCATCTTAGGCACATATGGTTCTATAACGATAAATTATGATAAATAGGCATGACGAACAAAAAAACAACAGTATTACAGAAACTAACTTTAGTCCAGTTGCGGTGTACTCATCCATACGCTAAATTATTTTATTTCCAAACATACACAAACAGCATGATTTATTTCACACGCTCTGTTGTCACATACTTTTTCAACAGTCACAAAAACAAGGTTAGAAAAAATGGACGTGGAATGACTGTATATATACAGAAGACAATCTTACGTGCGGGGGAAGGCGATCTGGCGTAGTGGTAACATCCATGCCTCTCACGCTGAAGGTCACGAGTTCATTTCTCACTCCCGACATTCTTCCAAAAATGGAAGTAAATGTGACGAACCAGCCAAATGAGTTGAAAATCACTATAATACAAATAAAAAAAAAATCTTACGTGCATCGCGATGTACAAAGTATTAATAAATCTGTGAAAATTAACGTTAAAATACATTTCTACAGATCTTCACATTTTTACAGACTTTTCCACATTTTTATAGACTTTTTAAAAAAATCATTTGACATCTCTTCGTACCACTCTTCGTCGAATATTTTCAAATCGCATGAGCAAACATTTACGTGACTCTCACTTCGTTTGTTTTTATTCCATACAGAAAAATATTATATCAAATAAAGTGAACATTAAAGTGAAAATGATCGCGTAAGCTTTTATCGTATACCCTCGGAAACGTTCTTACAGACACGCTGGGTCGATTTTTGTGGGGACGACAAACTAGTTCCGAATAATGTGCGATTCACATAGAACGTTACGGAAAAGAACGTCCACGTTCCGTCACCGTCTCCACCAATTCACACATGCAGTCTACGCTTGCAACAGCACCGTCACGTCAAATGTCAAACAAATGATTTATTCATGGTGTCACCACCTACAACAGTTTTGAATTGCAATGCCCTCTCTCGAATCAGCATGCCTTATATCAGTTTTAAATTTGGAAAAAATTAAATGAAAATCATTAAACCCCTTAGTCCCAACACTTATTCAACAATAATAATAATATGTACACTATTTTTCTCAGCTAGTCGCGAATGATTTTGACTCCGAAATTTAGAACTAAGAGATATGTTGAAATGAAAAATACAACCAAAATCAAAACAAAAGCCGAGACACAAAGCCCATACAAAAACCCAACGAACCGTCCCTCTCCGTCAGTTATTCTTTTCTACAAATCCTGCCGGTTGCGTTTCGTGAATGTTTTCATAAGAGTTACATGGTAGAATAACAGACGTAACGTAACGTGACGGGACGTGAACGTGACGTGGATGTTGTATGCGAATCGCACTTAAGGGACCCCGCTTCTGTGGAGTAAGTACGATGTTTGAATTATTGGAAACCAAAAGTGTAGCAAACCTTTCATTTACATTTTCAAGATCATTTTGATAGAAATACATCGTTTTATTTCAATCGGGAAGGAAACCTAGTGTGAAACCGTAATACTTTCTCAACAATTAAGCAATTAACGATAGTTGACTCAGAATATTACGTCCATCATCAACACGAAGCGCAGATTGCTTTACCTTTATATTTAACACCAGCACTAGCGGATCATAATTACACGTATTTCATTCGGATCCTAATCCATATTCTTACAACATCGTAGCTTCTTATTGTGGAATTTGGAAGCATCAAAAAGTCATGCGAGATCTTATCCATCTGTTCGAGACAAATTCAAATCATTAAAATGTTGTGCTAAATGTCAGAGGTAGTTTTACTGCTTGTATAAAACATATTATTCAGATTATTTTAATTATAGATTGCTTGGTATGTGGTGTCAGAAAGCTCACTATTGGAAATCAAAATTTAACCAACTGAGCAAGCAATTCGGAGTTCGAAGTTTTCAATAAAGATCAGATTCAGATGGTACTCGGAAACGTTAAAAAAAGTTAAGGAGTGATCAGAAGCAACCTGTTCTCGCATTCTGCAAACACGATTCTCCTACGGAAAGGGATACGAATTTCTTCGTAAGAATCAACAGACGTAGCAGAATAGAAAATCAAACTACGATTTTAAAATTTTAATCTAGTTTCAGCCGTGATTCATTCTTTTTAGCACAAACTAGCGTTGCGCTGCTTTTCTTATGATGTTTTTCAATAACTGCTATAGCTAAACTGTACCAAAACGCGAACGACTTTCTCGAAATTATCTAGCACAATATGATATATTATAACAATAATTCATATCAGCGATAAAATCTTTATATGCTGTTCTAAAAGACTGTTTGAATCGTTTCGCTTTTAATTATATATTTTGGCGAGGTAGATTCGCATATCTTACTGAAATATTTAACTTCGACCTAAAAATATGAAATTAAAACTTCTTTTGATAAATGATCGAACAATCCAATTTAAGAACCACCGTATCATGAAATATTACGTTTTATTATGAAAACGACAATACCGACATCATATTTTTGTCATTTCATGGGGCTATCGTTTGTTTCCATTCGTTAATTTGAGGACTATTTACCTTGCAGCAGCATTTATCTATTGGGCATCTTACACGATCAACCGGATTGACAATAAGTGTCTTCAATATCGTGACAGCTAGGCTTTCAACATCTGATCAATATTTTTCCACCTTACACGGTCAATATCGCCCTCAACCCGATACAACGAAAATATCCACGATGCCTACTGGCGACATTTGAGTTTGGGATCCAAACTATTCTCTATCAGATTAGAAGGCTAAAAGGCAATTTTCAATTGGTAAAATTTGAATGAAAATATCTACTTGGTATTATTTAATTAGTTGAAGCGCGTAGTCCTAACCTTAACTTAACCTATTTCCCCTGAATTTTCAGATACTCCTACTAAAATGTATTATTATAATATAACGTCAATTTCAGACATAATTTTTGTATGGGATTTTCTCACCACTTGCAGAAAAAAAGTGATTTGTATTCACATAGAATACCAATTTGATTCGTAAAAGTTAATTTTCATTCATAATTTACACTTTTGAATTCGGTTTTTCTTCTCAAAAATACATCATAATACTCGTTTCACAAATACAGACTGTTCCTTTCAGTTTCAGAGATGCCAGATTATTTTAGTTTACGAAAATATATGCAAGTTATTTTATCTGCAAGCAAATGTTTTTATTCCATAAATGAGACTATGACAGTAGAACCCCGATTATCCGCGAGCGTGTGATCCGCCCTGCGGATTATTCGTGACTGCGAATTCCATAGTAAATCAATAGGCATTTCCGGAATTTGTTAGTGAGTGGTAGGCCCATGCTCTTTTGTTGTGGTCATGGCTTTTACATTATTTAGCCACTGGTTACACTACCTTATAGATGGATAGTTGATTGATTTCTGTATTGATAGAACATAGTTTTTATGTTGAAACATCTCTTTTCGTGTTTGCATTTTTTTTGTCTTTTAATGGGTCATCCGCGATTTTCGCTAATCGCGATGAGTTTGCCCGACTATTCCGCGGATAATCTGGATTCTACTGTAGCTTGAATGAACACATGATGCTTTTTCATCTGTGATTTTCCCAGATCTTCTCATTCTCCAAATTTTATAGCGGAGTGTGATGAAACACACAACCCGCTCACTAGCGCAAAGAATGACCGAGTTCAACGTTAAAAAATTTCTAAAACGTTGTTAAGTTTCATCCACTCTCTCACCATCACATTGTCAGTTTACTTTGAAGTTTTGATTTGTATCGTGAAAAGTACCGTATTTTGCTTTTCAAAGTATCGGTTTTCCAAACCAAAAGCTTCCATTTATGATTCCTACAATTTCAGTAGTTTATAAATTTTAATTGCAATCGCAAAAAAGACTAACAAGAATTAAATGTGCGCATATCTGGCAACTCAGTCTGGAAGTCCGTGAGGTAAAACGTCAACATCATGCATCCATATGAAATGTCACGATATTGATGCTCGAAAATCAGAAAATCCGGATATCTGGGTCGTCGGCCATGTTCAGCTGTCATTATGCTCTCATATTGTCAATAAAGTTGACCGTGTAAGGTCCGCTTATCAGTTGTTCGCTCGCCTCCTCTTAGGGTAAGGTGACATTGGCTCGGAGTACGCACGAACATTGGATTGTACGAATAGAAACAAACAATTTTGTTCGATAAAAGATGATGAATTCGAACGAAGCAAGGGGGGACCAATGTAACCACACCAATACAACTCAATGTGGTTGTTTACTTTCACTCTTGCATACAATTCGTACGACCACTTTTCTGCATCCAGTGTCACCGCTGCCTTATACACCGATCACCATACACAGTTCGTTCTCAACTATATGCACAGTTCAGTCAGCGGTCAGTTCGTTCTGAACTGTACACACAGTTCAGCCAGCGGTCTTCGTACACAGTTCGTTCTGAACTCTTTTTGACGAACTAGTTCTTTTGAACAGTTCATGAACGGTTTGCCCATCTCTACTCCAGATCGTTGGATCTTTTTTGATATTTCAATTGGATTTTTTTCCACAGCACTTTTGATTCAGTTCGCACTACGTAGCTCTAAATTTGTTCACGTGGTATGTGGACAGTCTTCAAATGCAATCACGGCGATTTCCAAGACAACATAGTCATAACTGGAAGCCCCAAAGCTGATACCGTCGATGGAAGCAAAATGAGCAGTCGCTTAGCACAAAATTATTTATATTTATTTCTTTGAGTGTTGTGAAATATTTCAACCGCGAAGAATATTTCAACATTAAACGTTTTGTTTTTGAAAATAGGGTTCTAAATCGTTCATTTGCCGGTGTAAACAATTAAGAGCGGCAAACTCCAAACATAAAAAAATACAGACAAACGATTCCTGTTTTTCCATGATTCAACATTGAAGTTCTTTCCACGTCCCAGTGACAATGTCCGAATCAACCCCAAAACCTGACCCTGAAGATATAATTAAGATTCTGGTCGCTAGTGATATTCATTTAGGCTACAACGAAAAGGATGTTATTCGAGGTGTGGATGCATGCGCTGGTTGTTCCAATAATCAATGTACATAGCTTTCTTTCAACAGGAGAAGACAGTTTCATTGCGTTTGAGGAAGTGCTCCAGCATGCATTGGAGAACGACGTGGATGCGGTTCTTTTGGGTGGCGATTTGTTCCATATTGCGAATCCATCTACGAACACGCTGAACCGTTGCTCTCGATTGCTGAAAACCTACATGTTGGGTGATAAACCAATAAAGCTGGAATTTCTCAGCGACCAGAATGAAAACTTCCTGGAGTCTTTGAACAGAACCGTCAACTATGAAGACCCGAACATGAACATTGCCATTCCGGTGTTTTCCATTCACGGAAATCATGACGATCCCAGCGGATTTGGGCGAATTAGCTCGCTGGATTTGCTCAGCACCAACGGTTATGTGAATTATTTTGGCAAATGGACAGATCTGACTAAGATTAACATCAGTCCCATTCTGCTGAAGAAAGGTGAGACAAAGCTGGCTTTGTACGGGTTGAGCTACATAAGTGATGCAAGATTGGCTCGTTTGTTTAACGAGGCCAAGGTATTCCTGGAGAAACCAGAAGATTCCGGTTGGTTCAACATTATGGTGCTCCATCAGAACAGAGCTGATCGGGGACCAAAAAATTACCTCCCGGAAAAATCATTACCAGGTAGGGATAGCTTTCCGTTGTATTTGTTATATTTTTATTTTTATTAATTCAAGGTTTTCTGGATCTGGTGATTTGGGGCCACGAGCATGATTGCCGTATTGTGCCGGAAGAAAACTTTTTCCGAAAGTTCTTCGTCAGTCAGCCAGGTTCTACGGTGGCTACATCGTTAGCCGAAGGGGAAGCGATAGACAAATGCTGTGGTGTTCTCAGTATCCATAAAAGTCAATTTCGGCTGGATCCCATTCAACTGCAAACGGTTCGACCGTTCATTTTCGAATCGATAAACTTGGCTGACTACTCGGAGCAGTTGCAGCTTGATGAGGGTGATGTGCAGCAGAAAGTGCAGTCGTTTGCGGCCGAAAAGGTGGAAGAAATGATTGAACGAGCGAAGGGAAAATTGACCGGGAATTTGAAGCAACCGAAGTTGCCGTTGATCCGGCTACGGTTGGAGGTAACAGAAACCGAGCAACAGTTCAACGCAATTCGATTCGGACAGCAGTACAGTGGGCGAGTGGCGAATCCTCAGGATATGATTGCATTCAAAAAGAAGATTATAAGAGCGAAAGATGATTTGAAGCCACTTGATAAGCAAGCTTTAAAAGATGCGTATCAAAATCAGCGGGAAACGGCAGCAAAGCGCGCGGAAGAAGTTGTAGAGCAATACTTCAGAGGAGCGGATGCAGATAAGCAACTTGAAGTGCTCCCATCGAAAAGTATGGCCGAATTGACGCGTCGAATGGTTGACTATGAGGATGATGATGCAGCCGAGAATATCATCAAATTCCACGAGAAAACTGTTTTACAATATTTGGAGAGTTGTGTTGTCAATGAAGATAACATTGATGAGGTTTTGGAGAACTTCCAAGCCAAGGATACATACAATGATATGCTTAAGGTGAGTATTGTATATTCGAACAACTCACTTTCCTCGCACATCATATTTCTCTTTCAGATGCTGGACTCACGCAACCAAAAAAGAACGGACTCAAACGACCGCCCAACTTCTTTTGGTGATAACGACGAAGAGGAAGATTACACGCCACTCAGCCTGAAAAACAACTCTACCTTCAAACCACCAGTAGCTAGCACTGGCCGAGGTAATGCCAGCAATGCTAGAGGTAGTCGATCCACCGGCAGGGGATCGCGGACAACCAATGCCACAACCGTTAGTAAGCGGGGAGGAGGCAGAGGTAGAGGAAAGACAGCCGCCGGGAATTCTACCGTAAAAATCGAATCATTTTTCGTTGCTAACACTACTCCCAGAAGTCGTACAAGTGGCAGAAATGTCTCAAAGGTGGTGTACGTGTCCGACGAAGACGATTGATTTTTTTTTCTGAACCTAAATTCGGTTGTAATCTAACTAATAAAGTTAATGTTGATGTTACTTTTCTTTTCGAAACAGTGTCTGATTGTTATTCTTCAAAGTTAAGCTAGATTGAGTCCGAGTTTTGGGCCCTATTATATAAATCGAACCGAGAAATCGATACAATCACTATTACACTGAGCAAAAATTCGTATTTTGTAAATCGTAATATTCTCTTACCGGGCTCAATGTAATGTTTTGCAAATTGCATATATTTAAGCGTTCCTGAAATGTTTCTCAAAGGAAAATATAAGGGACCAAATCAAACTAATTTCCCGAAGATATGCAACAAGCAAACCAAACAACTCGAAAAATTCAGACAGTAGCAGCGATAGTTTCCCTCGGTCGATGCTATCGATTTGCTCTGTAATACAGTAGAATCCCGATTATCCGCGGAATATTCGGACAAGCTTACTGCGGATAACACAAAAAACACGGATAACGCAATGAAGGATTAAAAATGAGGTGCAAATATATGTCTCAGCATGAAAACTATGTTTAGCAATACAGAAATCATTCAACTATCCATCTATAAAGGGTCCCTTACACTATAAATAATAATGACATTACTTCATCAGAATGACAATAACAATGATCGTGTAAAGTTGACAAAATTGATATGAGGGAAATAATGATGCAAATCCTGATTTTCTTATCTCGCTCCATCATTTCTGTAATTGGGCAGGGACACTATCGTTCATGGTATCTAGGATACTGTGCGACATCTTGTGTTAAAATCTATGTTTGTGAGGAAATTTACTCTATCAGGTTAGTGGGCTCAAGGGAATTTTATCTTCCTAAAATTTGAATGTAAGTTATTACTTGGTGTTACTTGAATGCATAAAATACGAAATACTTAATCTTGCTTTATCAATTTTCTATATTTTTTCTGAAATCCCTACTAAGATTCATTATTATAAAATAAATTTATACCCAGATTATTATTATTATTATTATGTTTAGTTTATTTCTGCCGGCTTTAACCTTTCAGGTCATTCGCCGTCTCTCGAAGAGTAAATGGTTTTACAAATACAGTTACATGAGACAGTGGAAAACGAACAACACATCAATACTTTCGAATTTGAAAATCAGTATGAAGCGAAGTCTCTCATGACAGGGCTCGGGGACGGGCAGCGCTCTTGCAGCATTTCTTGCACTTCCTCGTAGCCGTCTTTTTCCAATAAAAATATTCCAGTCCGACGTATGTGACGTTTCTAGAAAATAGCAAAGGAACAGTATGGGTGTTCATTACGAGGATTAGGATGATACTCACACGGGCTGTACTCAGGCTCCCCGCAGCACCTGCCGCCGGAGGCTCATCAGTTGAAGTCGGGACCTCTCCGGACAGGGATGCTACAGGGAAGGTACTTATTTAAATTTCCCAGAACAAACCGGCATCCTTCAAAAACGACAGAAGAACCTCCTCACGAACAGGGTCATTGCTGAGAACATCCCTTATTGATGTTGAGAGCTGATAATGTTCTCGCAGGTCATGATATTCCACATTCGCTATCCAACTCTTGACGAGTGAAGTTCAGTGTCGGTATTGTGCGTTGCCACTTTTGCTATTGTACTATCGGTACGAGTGAATCGTGTACGAGTGAAGGTCATTGCTGTCCGCTTTCGACCTGACCTTTTGTTAAGTGGAACGAAGGAACAAAGGAACCAGCGCTCTTGCAGCGAGCCGGATTGCGGCTGTTGAACTGATTCGGCATAACGGGATCGACATCGCGTGACTGTCGCAAACGGGATTCATCACCACGTGGCTCCGTAAGCTATTCTTGCGCTATTGTGTTGTCTCCGTAGCGCGTAGCCTATGTCTCTCCCTGATTAGGTCAGTAGAGCGCATTATTGGAACAACTTTTATATTAAGGTACACATATTTATTATTAATATTATTATTCAATTCATTTGTTCATTGTTTAATATTATTATCAATTATTATCATATTTTTTTTTGCTATTTTTTTTTGAGATTATTGTTAAAATCAATAATAAATTAAAAATAAGACAGAAATCTTTGTAAAATGGAGTATAGTGGAGGATCTCCAGAGATGGAGATCTCCGATAATGAATCTCATACAAGATCTGGGAAAAAACATAAACGAGTCCCTCATAAGGAAGATAATTCTTCTGGGGACGAATCCGCTCATCCTACCAAGCCCCCCTCTAAGAAAAATGCAAGCCTCCCTTCTCAACCCACTGTTACTTCCACTCCCCCTCTCCCATCATCGATTTCGCTTCCCCCTACTGATGCTTCCGATCCAACCCAATCCTCGTCCTCGTCCTCATCCTCATCCTCGTCCTCGTCCTCGTCCTCGTCTTCCCCCTCTGTTGTCTCCGCTCCACGTGTCAGAGTTTATCCAGAAGATGCACCTGGAACTGGCCCGTGGGTTGTTTTCCTCCGGCCAAAACCGAAAGGAAAAAACCTTAACGTGATTCAGATCATGAAAGATCTGGCCAGATACACTTCTGTATCTGAAATTCGCAGGGTTAGACCGAACAAATTGCGAGTTGTCGTGAATGACCGGAAACACGCAAACGAGATTGTTGCTGATCAACATTTCACTCTCGAATATCGAACATTCATACCCTCCCATAACGTAGAAATTGAGGGGGTGATAACTGAAACGGGTCTGACGAGCGAACAAATAAAAGCAGAAGGAAAAGGCAAGTTCAAGAAGCTCCCCTCAATGGAAGTGAAAATCTTAGACTGTCGCCAACTCGGGAAACTTTCCCATGATGGGGACCAAACTAAATTTACGCCGTCCGACTCGTTTCGAGTCACCTTTGCTGGTGCCGAAATCCTGCAGTGCGACTGAGCATAAATGTCCATATTGCGGGGGATCGCCACACGAGCTCTCAGTTTGTGAAACTTACAAGAGTCGCTGGGAGAAACAGAAGCGCTCTTTAAAGGAACGCTCGAAGCGCACTTTTGCGGAAATTTTAAAGGGCGCTTCGCCACTGACCCAACAACAAGAACAACCAATCTCAACACACAATACCTTTTCCACGTTGCCAGTTGATGACATGGAAGCGGACACAGCTAGCGGGGGACACCGTTTATTTTCAAAGGGAATCCCCGGCGCAAAAATGTGACTACTCCCAAAGTTCAAGAACAAGTCCCCACGGTTATATCCTCTGTTAGCTTGCCAAAAAAATCGAGTGCAGCGGACAAGCAAAACCAGGTTCCTCCTGGCTTCCGTGGGAATATTTCATCTTCGAACGACCCAGCACTCGAGGGGACATCAAAAACCCCAACTGTCCCTATTTTTCCGTCCAGTTCAACTTCCCAATCGGGATTTATAAAGTTGTCTGACCTTTTGGATAAAATCTTCAAGTGTTTTAATGTTTCCGACTCCATCAGAACCCTTGTCATCTCAATGCTTCCAGTATTAAAGACAATTTTGCAACAATTGATGCAAACATGGCCCCTCCTTGCAATGATTATCTCTCTTGATGTCTAATTCAAATAGAGAGGTCGGAAATATCACTGTTTTACAGTGGAATTGTCGTAGTCTTATCCCTAAATTGGATACATTCAAATTTTTAATTCATAACTTCAATTGTGATATTTTTGCTCTGTCCGAAACTTGGCTTTCTTCGCGAGATGATATCTCTTTCCACGATTTTAATATTATACGCTTGGACCGTGATGATAGATACGGAGGGGTGCTTTTGGGGATCAATAAGTGCCACTCATTTTTTAGAATTGACCTTCCACCTATTGGAGGGATCGAAGCTGTTGCTTGTCATGCAAACATCAGAGGCAAAGACCTCTGTATTGTCAGCTTGTATTGGCCTCCGAGAGCTGCGGTTAGCCGCAAACAACTTGATGACATGTGCTCACTCCTTCCTGAGCCACGATTGATCTTGGGAGACTTCAACTCTCACGGAACTGCCTGGGGGGAACAGTACGACGACAATCGTTCATTGTTGATATATGACCTTTGTAACAGCTTCAATATGACCGTTTTGAACACTGGGAAAACAACACGTGTACCTAAACCTCCTGCTAACCCAAGTGCTCTTGACCTCTCGCTTTGCTCGAATTCACTATCGTTAGATTGCAAGTGGAATGTAATCCAGGACCCCAACGGTAGTGATCACTTGCCAATCAAAATTTCCATCACCATTGGGTCGAATTCTTCTGAATCTATAAACATGGCATATGACCTCACAAGACACATTGACTGGAAAAAATATGCGGACGCGATTGCTCTAGCCATCAATTCCAGAGATGGTTTACCTCCATTGGAGGAGTATAACTTCCTTTCTCGTTTGATCTATGACAGCGCGGTTCGCGCTCAAACGAAACCCATCCCAGGTTCCACCATTTCCCGAAGGCCTCCCAATCTATGGTGGGATAGCCAATGTTCCAAGCTTTATGTAGAAAAATCTAATGCATTTAAAGCTTTTCGGAAACGTGGAACCCCTGACAATTTTCAAACGTATTTAGCCCTTGAAGATCAATTTAAAAACTTAATCAAAGGGAAAAAACGTGCTTATTGGCGAAATTTCGTGGGAGGTTTGTCACGAGAAACGTCAATGAAAAAATTATGGAAAGTGGCTCGAAACATGAGAAATCGCTCTTCAACGAATGAAAGCGAAGAATATTCACATCGATGGATTTTTAATTTTGCACGGAAGGTTTGTCCTGATTCCGCTCCTGTGCAAAAAATTGTTCGAGATATACCACAAGGTAGGTGCGATCTTGATTCCGAGTTTTCGATGGTAGAATTCTCTCTTGCTCTCCTTTCATGTAACAATTCTGCTCCGGGATCGGATAGAATTAAGTTCAACTTGTTGAAAAACCTCCCTGATATGGCGAAACATCGCTTGTTGAATTTATTCAATCGGTTTCTGGAGAATAATATTGTTCCAGATGATTGGAGACAAGTAAGAGTTATAGCTATTCAAAAACCCGGAAAACCCGCGTCCGACTTCAATTCGTCCAATCCAATAGCAATGCTGTCTTGTATACGGAAATTGTTGGAGAAAATGATCTTGTTTCGCCTTGATCGATGGGTTGAAACGAATGGCCTACTCTCAGATACACAATATGGGTTCCGCAGGGGCAAGGGGACGAATGATTGTCTTGCGTTGCTTTCTTCAGAAATTCAAATGGCTTACGCCGAAAAAAAACAAATGGCTTTAGTATTCTTGGACATAAAGGGGGCCTTCGATTCTGTTTCAATAGAGGTTTTGTCGGACAAATTACACTCTCGGGGTCTGCCGCCTCTATTGAATAATATGTTATATAACTTGCTTTGTGAGAAACATTTGAACTTTTCTCACGGAGATTCGGCAGTAAGTCGGGTCTCTTACATGGGCCTCCCCCAGGGCTCATGTTTAAGCCCCCTTTTGTACAACTTCTATGTAAGCGACATCGACAATTGCCTTACACAAAATTGCAGCCTAAGACAACTTGCAGATGATGGAGTGGTGTCTGTCGTAGGATCAAACGAATCCGACCTGCAAGGACCCTTACAAGATACTTTGAACAATTTTTCAACCTGGGCCATTGGGCTAGGGATCGAATTCTCCACGGAGAAAACAGAGATGGTGTTTTTTTCTAGGAAGCATAGACCAGCAAAACCAAAGCTTCAACTTTTGGGTAAACCGATCACTCATGCTATGTCATTCAAGTATCTTGGGGTCTGGTTCGACTCCAAATGTACTTGGGGGCCCATATTAGGTATCTGAGTAAAAAATGCCAACAAAGAATAAACTTTCTCCGTACAATTACCGGCACCTGGTGGGGAGCCCATCCCGAAGATCTTATAATGTTGTATCGAACAACTATTCTCTCAGTGATGGAGTATGGCAGTTTCTGTTTTCAATCAGCTGCCAAAACACACCTCATTAAACTCGAGCGAATTCAGTATCTTTGTCTCCGTATCGCGTTGGGATGTATGCCCTCAACGCATACCATGAGTCTCGAGGTTTTGGCAGGCCTACTCCCACTAAAAGATCGCTTCAAATTATTATCTCTTCGGTTCTTCATCCGGTGTAAGGTCATGAACCCATTGGTGATCGGAAATTTTGAGCAGCTGATCGAGCAAAATTTTCACTCCGGATTCATGAGTTCATATCATGAATTCATCTCCATGCAGGTTGATCCTTCTTCGTATATTCCCAACCGTGTCTGTCCATGAAGCAAGATATCCATGGATATTCAGATTACCAACGATCGAGGATCGCTCCAACGATCTTCGATGAAAAGTATGGGGGTATCAATTGTGATAATATGTACTTTACTGATGGGTCCACTATAAACGAGTCCACAGGATTTGGAGTGTTCAACGAATTTTTTAGCACCTCACACAGCCTTCAGAATCCTTGCTCAGTGTATATTGCTGAATTGGCAGCAATTCATTGGGCGCTGGACAGCGTCGCCTCACGACCTGTTGAACACTATTACATTGTAACGGATAGTCTTAGCTCTGTCGAAGCTATCCGTTCAGTGAGGCCGGAAAAGCACTCGCCGTACTTCCTTGAGAGAATACTAGAAATTTTGAGTGCTTTATCCAGACGCTGTTATGTCATTACCTTTATCTGGGTCCCTTCACATTGCTCCATTCCGGGTAATGAGAGGGCTGACTCATTAGCAAAGGTAGGTGCAATTGAAGGCGATATTTATCAGCGTCAAATCGCCTTCAATGAATTTTATTCTTTAGTCCGCAAAAATACCATCGCTAACTGGCAACGCAAGTGGAATGAAGATGAATTGGGCCGGTGGTTTCACTCGATTATCCCTAAGGTTAGCCTCAAACCGTGGTTCAAAAGTCTAGACTTGAGTCGGGACTTTATTCGCACCTTCTGCCGACTCATGTCCAATCACTGTTCGTTAGATGCACTACTCTTTCGTTTCAATCTTGCCAGCAGCAATCTCTGCGTTTGTGGCCAAGGTTATCACGACATCGAGCACATTGTTTGGTCGTGCGAGGTGTATCTGGTCGCCAGATCGAATTTAGAAAACTCCCTTCGGGCCCGAGGAAGACAGCCCAATGTGCCGGTGAGAGATGTGTTGGCTCGGTTAGACCTTGATTACATGTCCCATATATATGTTTTCCTTAAAGCTATAGATCTTCGTGTGTGATTGTCCCTACATCCTTATACCCTCCTTTCCTTCCTTTGCGGGTAATTCGTCCCCTTGCTATAAATAGTAGAATAAGTTGAAATGTAAATACACTATAGATATACGAATAGATTTATGAAATGAGTGTTCATCAACATTGTTACAATTTCCTTATATCCCATCCTTCTCCTAAAAATATGTCACCCTCCTAAACTCGAGTACACCGCGAGTAATCGGTTTTCCACCTTACTAACCATAGATGTAAGAAAATTGATTATATATATAGTTTTAAAATTATATTTAAGAATTCGGCTCCTTTAAACTTAAGTAACTGAGCCTGTAAAAATAAACGAAATAAAAAAAAAAAATGATATTCCAGGCAATTGATTAACATATGTTCGACTGTTAATCTGGTGTCGCATGTTGTGCAAATTGGTGGATCACATCTGAAGATCGTGTGAGCATGGGTCACCCTTGTGTGTCTCGCACGCAACCTGGACAGGACCCTTTGTTCCCGTCTGTTGTCCCTATCGTTCCATCGGGTCAAATCGCCTTTAACTTTACTTAACAACCCGGTGGAGCTTCTCCAGTGTCGCGTAAAGTGAACGATAGCTTCGTTCTTAAAGTTTTTGAAAATGTCAGCCGCAGGAACAGTGTCCGTCGCGAATGCCTGTGCCGACCTACCAGCTGCCGCCAGCGTGTCCGCCCGCTCGTTGCCATGAATATTGCTGTGACCGGGGACCCAACACAAAGTTGTCATCGGTGTGCAGTTTATTTCTATTGCCTGAATGAATGGGTGCCGTGATTTTCCCGCTTCCAGAGCTGAGAGCACCGAAAGCGAGTCGGTAAAAACGACCACTGGAATACGGGCTGGGACACGGCAAACAGCATGTGCTATGGCCGTCGCTTCCGCCGAAAAAACCGAGCACAATTTCGGCATTTTAAGACATAAGCCCCTTCCAATGCCGCTGACTCCAATGCCGACTGAATCGTTGCACTTGGATCCGTCGGTGAACACTCGCATGTGGTGGAGGAATCTTGTGTTCACCAGTTCCGCGAACTTCGCTGTTGCCACACTAGAGCTAGGGTTTGCTCCTAGTGTTGATGCCAAGCTGGTGTCGATATTGATTCTTCTCTCGAACCATGGCCGTTTGCACACGCGGTGCAACCGGGCAAGCTTCCGAGAATCAGTTCCAACGTAACTGTGATAAATCTCTTTAGTCACCTGGAGCAACACACAATCGTTCCCTGTGGTTTTTTCAAGATAACTGAGAGCACGTTTGATGATGGTAACTGCAACGATCCAGCGGAAAGGGAGAACCCCTGCCTCCACACAAGCATCTGTTGCCGGGGTACCGGGCAAAAGATTTGAGCAGAGCCTCACCGATCTGTTGTAGAGTGGAGCAAGTACACTTATCAAGCCGCTTCTATTGGTGCACTTTGCATCCACCCCGTAGAATATGCGGCTATTGATGAGAGCTCTGCTGATATTCAGCCCGGTATGCCTGTTCCATCTAGGATGACGCGAGCTGATGGTGCGTAGTAGTCTTAGGCGGCTTTCGCATTCTTGTTTAGTTCTGCGGAAGTGCGGTGCGAAGGAGAATTTCCGGTCGATGGTCACACCAAGTATCTTAGGTTCGCGCCTGAACGGAATGTTGACGCTTCCCAGTTTCACCGGAACACCAGTTGCCACATGGTGTGAGTTGCAACAGTGCGTTATCGCGCACTTCTCTGCAGCAATTGAGAAACCGACTGATTCAGCCCAGCGTCCAATCGCGTTTACCGCGGTTTGTATTTTCCTACGGACTAGACAAATGCTTCTTCCAGACACAGCAATGACGATATCATCCGCATACACAAAGACGTACACATCCCTTGGTAGACAATGGAACACGGAGTTGACACTAACCAGGAACAGTGTAAAGGGTGTGTCACATCAAATTGCATCACGGAAAAAACGCTGTAGAAATTCGCCCAGTAGACCGATCCTTTTGAAAATTTTAGACAGTAAAATAAAAACTATTAAACAACTTTTGGCATTTTCCATTTTTCATACTTCGAGCCCAAGCCCGTATGCTCGTACCTTCCTCTTTACCCCGTCCATAAGGTTCTGTACAACGTCAGGTTGTAGTTTTTTTTGAACAGAAATCCATTTTCTCTTGAAGTCCGCCTCCGATTTGACAACTTTTGGGTTCTTCCGGAGGGCCTGCTTCATAATCGCCCAATATTTCTCTATTGGGCGAAGCTCCGGCGCGTTGGGCGGGTTCATTTCCTTTGGCACGAAGGTGACCCTGTTGGCTTCGTACCACTCCAACACGTCCTTTGAATAGTGGCACGAAGCGAGATCCGGCCAGAAGATGGTCGGGCCCTCGTGCTGCTTCAATAGTGGTAGTAAGCGCTTCTGTAGGCACTCCTTAAGGTAAACCTGCCCGTTTACCGTGCCGGTCATCACGAAGGGGGCGCTCCGCTTTCCGCAAGAGCAGATCGCTTGCCACACCATGTACTTTTAGGCAAACTTGGATAGTTTCTGCTTGCGAATCTCCTCCGGAACGCTGAATTTGTCCTCTGCGGAGAAGAACAACAGGCCCGGCAGCTGACGAAAGTTCGCTTTGACGTAGGTTTCGTCGTCCATTACCAGGCAATGCGGCTTCGTCAGCACTTCGGTGTACAGCTTCCGGGCTCGCGTCTTCCCCACCATGTTTTGCCTTTCGTCGCGGTTAGGAGCCTTCTGAACCTTGTATGTACGCAGGCCTTCCCGCTGCTTGGTCCGCTTATTAGCGACATCCCGGACCGAACTTCTCGGATCACATCTAAATTGCTTAACTACGCGCTTGTGATCTTTTTCACTGTCGGAGCATCCATTTTTGCCGTTCTTCACCTTCCGGTCGATGATTAGGTTCTCGAAGTATCGTTTTAGTACTCTGCTGACCGTGGATTGGACGATTCCCAGCATCTTACCGATGTCCCGATGTGACAACTCCGGATTCTCGAAATGAGTGCACAGGATTAATTCACGACGCTCTTTTTCGTTCGACGACATTTTTCCAAATTTACGAAAAATTGACAGTGAAGCATGGCCAACGTGATCTATACACTCTTATCTGATTTTAAAGCGAAAGCTGAAGATATAATTCCTAAAAATTAAATTTCTACAGCGTTTTTTCCGTGATGCAATTTGATGTGACACACCCTTTAACAGCAAGCGCTGAGCCCTGAGGAACACCATTCACTTCCACAAACTCGTCGGATTGACATCCTCCAATCCCTACTCTGAACTTGCGGTCAGCTAGGTAATCCTGCAGAAAAAGTCCAAGTCTACCTTTAATGCCCCAATCGCGTAGCTGACGAAGGACTCCCGCACGCCAGACGGAATTGTACGCCTTTGCAATATCCAGGATGGCAATGTCGACGATGGCTGACCTGAATCGATGGCGCGCCAGATTGTGTCGCTAAGTGATCCAAGATAAACACTAGTACCAAAACCCTGCCGAAAAGCAAACTGCCGATTGTCTAAATATTTGCCGTCTTCCAGGAACTGCATCAGTCTACGATTCACCATACGCTCCATAATTTTTCCTACACAAGGTAGTAGACTAATGGGGCGGAAATCGCCGGGAGACCTCGTCTGGTTTTTCTTGGGAATGGGAATCACTAATGCAGTTTCCACGTCGTTGGAATTATACCGTTGTTCCAAATTTGGTTGTACAGGTCCAGAAGCACCCTCTTTCCTTCAATCGGTAGATGTTTTAATAGGTGGTAGCTGACGTTGTCCATCCCCGGTGAACTGCCTTTGGCCGTCGAAAGGGCGTAATGAAGTTCAGCTCCAGCAAACGGCCTGTTGTACACCTGCGTAGAATCGGGTGGGAAAACGATGGGAAACTGTCGTTCTACGCTTTGTTTACGTGCTATAAAGCGCGCAGGGAGTGCTGTGTCGGCTGATAGCGACACCGTTTTCCACGATGGTGAATCCAGTGCTCCTCTTTTTCCGGGTTAGTGCATTCACTCTTCTCCAGAGCTCAACGGTCGGTGATTCTGGGGAAATTCCGTCGAGAAATGATTCCCAGCTATTTTTTTTTTGCTACTTGGATGGCCGTCCTAGCCAGGTTTCTCAGTCTGCGAAACTCTTCCAATTTAACTGTGTAATCACGATGGTTCGTCGGGATCTTGCGAAGAGCTCGGAGTGCCTTACGACGAGATTTAATGGCTATTTCCACCTCTGGACACCACCAGTGGACAGCTCTCTTCGGGGGGGGGAACCACTTGTGCGAGGAATATGGTTGCTCGCAACACGAATGATGATGCTCTCGAACTCATCGGATAAAATCCCTCGATCCATCTCACTCAGGCTCAGCTCACTTGCTATTTCACTTTCATAGCCATCCCAGTTGGCCTTTTCGAATATCCATCTACGTCTCCGGCTGGTGGCTGGTGGGCACCTGCCGTATCTCACTATTATGGGATAGTGATCACTGTGGCACTTATCTGAAAACAAATGGTCAAGCATGGCGCAGAAATTGGGCTGGTTTTGCGGTACATAGATAGATACAACCGTAATGCCGGAAACAACATCTTCCTGGCAATTGCAATCAGTTCGGTGTCCAGTTGTACAGGGGTGGACGGTATATCAGAACGGACTGCAATACCAACAGACTGAAAAATGTTCTCCCCGATTGCCGCCTCCCATGAATAGCGGTTACCAAACCAACTCGACGGATTCGTATCGCCACGAATATGGGTCTCTTGCAGGGCCAGGCACAGTGGATCTGTACGTGCAATAATGCACTGCGAGTCTCCCAGGTTATTACGGAGGCCATTCAGGTTCCACTGAATGGCGAGCGTGATGTTGGCACTGGATGACGTTGACGAGGGTTCTGGAGAAACGTGAGTAGAGGCAGTGGATGTGTTAAAGTTATATAAACATGAGGAACTTACCCGGGAACAACCCGGGTTCCCCGCAGCATCTGCCGCCGGAGGCTCATCATTAGTACACGGTACTTCTCCGGACAGGGATGCTGCGAGGGTGGGTGTTGTATGTATTTCGTTGTTCGTTACATTTATGATTTTCTCTCTGCGATCGACGGGTGAAAATGAAGCGGGTAGTGAGGATTGACGAGTGGAATCGGTAAGTTTGCTGGTATTGACTCTGTTGTACTGGCGTTTTCTGCTGCTTGTGGAGATACTGAAAGCAAACAGACAAGGCCGCCAGTCATGTTCGTGGAGGAATGAATAGGTGAACTTACCCGGGGCCAACCCAGGTTCCCCGCAGCATCTGCCACCGGAGGTTCATCGTTAGAAGTCGGAACTTCCCCGGGCAGGGATGCTACGGGGACTGGTGTTATGCTGACTACATTCGATGTTTCTTTCTGAGTTGAAATAATTGATGATTCGTACGTTGGGTCAAAAGTTACTTTGGTTGTTCTGAATTGCGTTGTTGTTTGTTGCTGTGATATTCTACTGCCGGCCGCAGAGGAGGCTTCACCATCAACGGGTTGAAGCAAGACGTCCCGGACGGATTCACCTTCCTGCTGCGCTTCTTTACGAAGTGAGGGTGGTACTTCACATTCCCATTCCTCAAACCGGTTGCTGATGTTGTTATGTTGCGTGCTGTTGTTGTTTATAATGTGAGACTTGGGGTTTGGCGTAGGCTTATGACTATTTCGATTTAGCATTATTGGGTCGAACAGGTGATTTGAACAAATCTTGGCTGGTTTCGGAATCTGTTAGATCAACTTCTTCCACGGCAATGTGGTTAGCTGCTTGTCTGGTCATGATTGGGCTTCTTGAATTATTCGATACTTTTTTCGGAGGTGGTGACATGCCTGATGTTTGTTGTTGTGAATGAGAATGTTGCTGAATTGTGCCTCGATTTGATTTTTTCCTTATTCCTTCGTGTTCTGGTTCACTGGTCTGTGAGTTCGACCGTGATCTACCATGAAGCGACGTGTCGATGATTTTTTTCATTTTTTGGCTTTGTAGTTCAAGTTTTTCAATTTTCGTGTCTCTGTCTCGGATTAGTTCTAGTAATTCATTAATTTTGTCATCCTTCTCCTTGTTTTGTTCGATGATGGTGTTCATTTTCTCTTCCATCGCTTGTATTTGTTCTAGTTGCTTTTCGAGTTTTGAGATTTCCGCTTGTTTTTCTTTAACTTGGTTTGAGAGAGCGTTCAGTCTGGGGTGATCAAGTCGGGGTTGCGCAGCTACCTGTGCGTAGGTACCATTTCCAGCCGCTACACGTTTTCTCGCATCCACATACGAGAGGTTGTAATCTATTTTCGTACGGATCACTGCGACTTCAGTTCTATAAATTTCACACTGACGACTGCTAGGTCGGTGACTACCTTTACAATTTCGGCAGAATGGTTGTTCTTCGCACGTTTCTCTATCTTCATGTTCGCTGGAGCAATTGTAGCATCGTTTTATATCTTTAGGGCAGTTCAATCGTGGGTGGCCGTACTCGTAGCACTTAAAGCACAGCATTGGGTTCGGATAATAGGGACGAGTTCTTACGCGAAGAACTCCTACTTTCACTGTCTCCGGGTAAATCGATTTATTGAATGTTAGAATGATGGCTGGGGTATTCTCTTTATTGCTTTTTAATATTCTCCTCGCTTTTATAACCCCTTGACCTTCCATTTCTTTTTTTATTTCTTCCTCACTTATGGCGGGATTTATTCACGTGAAAATAGGTATAAACGGGTGGGAATAAATATGATACACTTATTCGAGGTATATATAACTTGAATAAATTTAGCATATGTAAACGCTTGTGAAATTCTCACTGGTGAGAAATCACTAAAGTTGGATGCAGTTCTACTTTAGGTGAATAAATTCACCGAAAATATGAATATATTCATTATAGAAGTTCACGCTAGTGTAAACGGTTGATGCGATTTCTATAAATCTCATCATATTTCTTCACATGAATATATCACTAGTCTAAACCCACCCTTAGAGGTAATAAATCGAACGAAGATATGACGCAGCGACTGATGTTGAGAGTCGGATGTAATACAATCGATACTTCAGTTCCGTCGAAAAGCTGAGTCATTTGAAGTAATCTTTCAACCTGGGTTGTACTTCTCGTTCGAAGTACATCTTCTTCTTCTTCTTCTTCAATGGCACTAACGTTCCTAGAGGAACTTCGCCGTCTCAACGTAGTATTACTTGCGTCATTTTTAATAGTACTTAGTTGAGATTTCTATGCCAAATAACACGCCTTGAATGCATTCTGAGTGGCAAGCTCTAGAATACGCGTGATTACAGTGCAAGTCGGAGGAAATTTCTTTGACGAAAAATTCCCCCGACCAGAACGGGAATCGAACCCGAACACCCGGCATGTTAGTTATGACGCTAACCACTCGACCACGGGACCACAAAGAAGTACATATCGAGTGCATTTTGCCTCACTTTTTGCACTCTCTATTGCTCCGGCGAAGTTTTCGATGCTCTTCCCTATTACAAACGGGTTACATGGCAGGTTTGTTCCGTTTTTCCCGGTGAGGAGAAGGGTGGTGACAGCTCCGAATTCATTTCTTGACCCTCCGGGATCGTCCCCGCTCATACATGCCATGTGCTTCCACACTAAACTTCTTTTTTTTTTGGGTTCGTCACTTACTGCCGACTTAATTATAGTTAGTATAAAAAATTGATGGAGACACTTGGTGTTTATCACACACTAATTTTAAATTTTTAAATTCAATGGAGACGCAAAACACTAGGTAGCTCTCTTCTGTCCTTGGACCCTGTTACTTCAGTATGTGAAGTAAGACGGTAGCAATAACTTCACTCAAGTTTACGTCGCAATGATTTCATATAAAGTCTCGCCGGGTGGCGGAGCACTAACTTTAGTTATCTCGGGTGGCTGAGGCCGACTTTTGAATTCAAATCGATGTACACTTTGGATTAAGAGCAGTTTAGCAGAACGACCGTTTGGTATGGAGGCTCTACATGAACTGTTATACCCAGATGTCATTTGGGGAAAAACTTGTTACCCTACTACATAGAGCAATATATTTGATGCGAAGAAAAAGATTTTCATTTATATTTTGACGTGGGAATACGTCTAATCGGAATATATGGGGGTTGAAATGAAAACCTAAACACAGATCATGCAAAAAAAAAAAAGATTTCGAATGCTTATAACTCGAACATTTCTTACTGAATCGGAAAGATGTTTACATCCATTGATAGGAAATATTTCTACGCATCTATCGCAATTAATAAAATGTTATTTTTCATTAGATAAACAATTGAATAACTGTAAAATGTTAATCGTTATCTAAACGCCCTAACTGCCTGTTTTTGATTGGCCCGATTTATGGTTTCCCCAACACAGCCATCAATACCAATCAGCCTCGGGGAACTCTGCATTGCAAATACATGAAAGTAGGGGGACTTTTGTTTTCACCGAAATGTGTTCCCTAACACAGACTTCAAAACCAAGGTGCCTTAGGGGAATTGGCATTGCAAATACATGCAAGTCGGGGGATTTTTGTTTCGACTGGAATGTGTTTCCCCAACACTAATTTCAAATCCATGGAGCGTGGGGAAACTGGCATTGCAGATACATGCAGGTAGTGATCCCCGATTTTTTGAATTAATCGTTCATCAGCTAATAGATTACTTTTCAGCAGTTTCTTATTCGATACGATTAATCGCTCCAAATAATCGATTAATCGTCACACTGAGCGAAATATTTAGTTAGCCTAATGTTTCTCATTTGCTAGAAAGCCATCTGGAATCAAAAAAGTGTTCATTCCGCCTGAAAATCAATTATTATCTTTTACGTTCCCCTAAACTCGTAAACGAAGCTCAATTCGCGTTGACGCCATTGAGCTTCGTTTACGATCCCAGAGGAGCGTCACAGATAATGATTGAATTTCAGGATAAAACTGCGGCGGCCATACGTTTTTTTATGTAAACTATTCGTTCGCTTCGATTATTGGTTCCGCAGTATTCGTTCGATTAATAACCGATTTCTGTAGGAAGTATTCGATTATTCGATTAATCGAACGATTATCGGGGATCACTACATGCAGGTCGGGGAATTTTGTTCCGACTGAAATGTGTTTACCTAAAACAGACTCAAAACCAAGATGTCTGGGGAAATCAGCTTTGCAAATAAATGGAAACTGCGAGTACTTCTGTACTCGCTTGCCTTTGTCCAGACTAGAATGCAGACACTAGAGACGAATGAACTTTCAAGTTTAAAGCCTCTATAGTATAAGAAGTATAAGTTGAAGTTGAAGTTGAAGTTGTTGATTCATGCAAGCCGGGAGTACTTCTGCACCTGCATGCACTCCGAAAAGTGTTTTCCTAACACGGTTTACAAAAGCAGGTACGAACACTACGCTTTGGCTCGGTTATTCAAGATTGTAAGAATATGCCTTCATATCTTCTGCTCACTGAATTTCTACGCATACCATTCGATGATTAGGCAGAATGTTGATAACCATTTGCTGCGATAACGCTTATTGATTGAAAAATATGCGTTCGACGTATATGTCAAAATCAGAACTAAAGGGTGTGTCACATCAAATTGCATCACGGAAAAAACGCTGTAGAAATTTAATTTTTAGGAATTATATCTTCAGCTTTCGCTTATAATCAGATAAGAGTGTATAGATCACGTTGGCCATGCTTCACTGTAAATTTTTCGTAAATTTGGAAAAATGTCGTCGAACGAAAAAGAGCGTCGTGAATTAATCCTGTGCACTCATTTCGAGAATCCGGAGTTGTCACATCGGGACATCGGTAAGATGCTGGGAATCGTCCAATCCACGGTCAGCAGAGTACTAAAACGATACTTCGAGAACCTAACCATCGACCGGAAGGTGAAGAACGGCAAAAATGGATGCTCCGTCAGTGAAATAGATCACAAGCGCGTAGTTAAGCAGTTTAGACTTGATCCGAGAAGTTCGGTCCGGGATGTCGCCAATAAGCTGAATTTGTCAAGTTCATTCGTCCAGCGGACCCAGCAGCGGGAGGGCCTGCGTACATACAAGGTTCAGAAGGCTCCTAACCGCGACGAAAGGCAAAACATGGTGGGGAAGACGCGAGCCCGGAAGCTGTACACCGAAATGCTGACGATGCCGCATTGCCTGGTAATGGACGACGAAACCTACGTCAAAGCGGACTTTCGTCAGCTGCCGGGCCTGTTGTTCTTCTCCGCAGAGGACAAATTCAGCGTTCCGGAGGAGATTCGCAAGCAGAAACTATCCAAGTTTGCCAAAAAGTACATGGTGTGGCAAGCGATCTGCTCTTGCGGAAAGCGGAGCGCCCCCTTCGTGATGACCGGCACGGTAAACGGGCAGGTTTACCTTAAGGAGTGCCTACAGAAGCGCTTACTACCACTATTGAAGCAGCACGAGGGCCCGACCATCTTCTGGCCGGATCTCGCTTCGTGCCACTATTCAAAGGACGTGTTGGAGTGGTACGAAGCCAACGGGGTCACCTTCGTGCCAAAGGAAATGAACCCGCCCAACGCGCCGGAGCTTCGCCCAATAGAGAAATATTGGGCGATTATGAAGCAGGCCCTCCGGAAGAACCCAAAAGTTGTCAAATCGGAGGCGGATTTCAAGAGAAAATGGATTTCTGTTCAAAAAAAACTACAACCTGACGTTGTACAGAACCTTATGGACGGGGTAAAGAGGAAGGTGCGAGCATACGGGCTTGGGCTCGAAGTATGAATAAAAAGAAAATGCCAAAAGTTGTTTAATAGTTTTTATTTTACTGTATAAAATTTTCAAAAGGATCGGTCTACTGGGCGAATTTCTACAGCGTTTTTTCCGTGATACAATTTGATGTGACACACCCTTTAAGTTCATCAAATCAAGCAAATTTGCGGTTCGAGAAGATGTACACTTATGAGATGAAAACTTCAGAGGGAAATGTAAAATAAAATGATCGTTTGATATTTCTTCCGTTCACATATTTTATCCTAGACATCATACCAAACGTGAAAGGACTGTAATTAAATTTACTTGTAACGAAGAACATAATCTATCACAATGCATGAATTGACCTTACATATAATATTTTTACATACAAAGCAATTCAATTCAATTGAATTCGGAAACTGTTTCATTCAATCAAAAATTTAATCAATGGAAACAAATGATTGCTAAGACGTCAACCTTGCGGTTATATCATATATATATATATATATATATATATATATATATATATATATATATATATATATATATATATATATATATTATATATATATTAGGCTGACAAAAAAGTCCTGCGGTATTTTTTTTGAATTTTCATTTGTTCATAAAATTAGTTACAATCATCTGTTTTAAGTCAAATATGCGCCGTTTTGTTCGATGACTTGTTCCCAACGAGATGCCAACTTCATAATACCCCTGTTATAGAAGCTCGCTTCCTTATTGGCAAAAAACTCGAATAGCCAATTTTGACAGGCCTGTTTTGTGGCTAACTTCTGGCTACCTAGCTCGTTCGCCATGGACAAAAATAGGTGGTAGTCACTTGGTGCAAGGTCCGGACTATACGGCGGATGCAAAAGAACCTCCCATCCGAGCTCCCGGAGCTTCTGGCGCGTCACCAAAGAAGTGTGTGGCCTGGCGTTGTCCTGATGGAAGACAATGCGGCCTCTGTTTATCGAAGATGGCCTCTTCTTCATGAGTGCTACCTTCGAGCGGTCCAGTTGTTGGCAGTACAGGTCCGAATTGAGCGTTTGGCCATAGGGAAGCAGCTCATAATAGATTATTCCTTGACAATCCCACCAAACACACAGCAGAACCTTCCTGGCCGTTAATGAGGGCTTGGTCACCGACTGAGCCGTTCAGCGGGCTTCGACCACGACTGTTTGCGCTTCACGTTGTCATAAGTGACCCACTTTTCATCGCCAGTCACCATCCGCTTCAGAAACGGGTCGATTTTGTTGCGATTCAGCAGCGATTCACATGCGTCGATACGGTCAAAGATGTTTTTTTGCGTCAACGTGTGTGGCACCCATACATCGAGCTTCTTTGTGAATCCAAGCTTCTTCAAATGGTTAATAACGGTTTGATTACTTATCCCCAGCTCTTGGCCGATGTTACGGCTGCTACTATGCCGGTCTTTCTCGGCTAATTCAGCGATTTTGTCGCAATTTTCGACGACAGGCCTTCCGGAGCGTGGTGCATCTTCGACGACCTCTACACCAGAACGAAAACGTTGAAACCATCGTTGTGCGGTGGAAATGGAAACTGTATCGGGTCCATAAACTGCACAAATTTTATTGGCAGCTTGAGATGCATTTTTACCTTTGTCATAGTAGTACTGTTTATAGTTAAAGTTTTTTTCTCTTTATTTTGCTCCATATTTGCGACACTATAACTCACGAACGACTTAATCAAACAAAACACTGTCAAGGACTATATTATAGCGCGCAAAAAATACTTTTCCAACAAGCTATAGTATGACTCGATACAATGAATACAACTAGAACTACGCGCTTACAACGACACCTCGCGGAAAGACCGCAGGACTTTTTTGACAGCTAAGATAAAGATAAGATATGGAAATGCGTTATTTCGCCTGAAAATCAATTTCCACTTACGAACAAAGATCAATTTCGATAGGGCAAACATCGAATGGACTAACAATGTTTATTATGATGTAATTTTCGAACATGTGGGAATTCAATTTTCCGAATTTTCCGACCTTCCTTCAGGTTTTTTCGAAAATTTTCCGATTTTTCTCTCCACTATATTGATCTACGGGAAGAGACGAATACAACAAAATACAGGAGGCTAAAATCGAACCATCCCTTCTTCGGGTTTTCCGCTTACCAACAGATTTTGCCTTATATTTTTATTTATATAGATAATGTAAAGAGTACAAAAATCAGGAAAAATCAGGATAAATTGAGTGTTCGTCAGGATATCAGGGAGCGTGCTAAAAAGCCTGGGAAACCCTGAAAAATCAGGAAGGTTGGCATCTCTGTTTGCAAGACATTTCAGCTTTAGCATATGGTATACACCCATACCTCGCTATACGCCCGCTCTTTATACGGCATTTCGCTATATCGGCCCTTTTCAATTAAGACAGGTTTTCGATTTAAGGCCTAAAATGATTCGTTATAACGGCAGAAAAAAACTTTTTTACGATACCATTTCATGTCAAACCGAGGAGGGGTTTTCTTATTTTCGTGAAAAGTGGTAGTTTCGTTCCTTGTCGGAAAATAGTGGACCAGTATTTTTTTTTCATTTTAGGGTGTTCCGAAAAATCAACTTTTTAACGTTTTTCTAATAAATAACTTTTTTCCAAAAATAATATCTTTTTTAATATCTGAACCGATTCAGATGATCAATACATCGATATAGGGGTGGTTTGGTATGGAATTGCAGTAAACATACACATATTTTATGTAACATGAACTTGTTTCATTTTTGTTTATGGATTATTGTTGATTTTCGAAGTCTATTATTATATAATGCACAAATATATGTACTTGTTATGTATGTAATTTTGATTTTAAAGGAAATAAAAACATAAAATACATATTGAATAACAAGTCATGTTACATATTTTATAAATTTGGCACCGATCCGATTGAATTTGTATTAGGTTGCTTTATAATAATTGATTCTTTATACGGCTTTTCGTTTTGCGGCCAAGTTTCGTGGAACGGATCGAGGCCGTAAAGCGAGGTATGGGTGTACTATAGCAATAAAAAAGAAAACTGCTGACAAAAGTAACACGTACTAATGTACGCTAGCAGGAATGAGCAAATTTTAGGAAGGAAATTCGGTTGATAGTAATTCAAAGAATATGATAAAATTTACTTATGAAGTTATATGTATCGTAGAAGAGACACTTACATTCTGCCATTCTGAACCAAGACGCATTGATGGTCCCAGTGCATTAAGCTCCTCACTGAATTCCTTCCACTTTTCCTTAACCGGGATTCTATTTGAACTGCCTCCACAAATACCTCGAGCAATGTTTACATTCGCTTTCATTGGTTCAACGAGTCGTTCAAACTGGTGGTGATTTGTCTGTCCGCTCGTTTTCAGCCTTTGAAATATGCGCTGGAAGTAGGGGAGCCGCGGGTAAGACGGACAGTGGGGGTATAATGGACAGGTGGTTGATTTGTATAGTTGCATTATGAATTTCAAATTTCTGTTGATAGGAAACCCTTCTACATGCTATTCTATAATATTTAAACCATCTTATGACAATGAATACTGATCAAAAATGAAATGGACAGTCACATCCATAATCACATCCAATGCATGATGGAAATTGAAGGGAAGAGTATTTAACTCTTTCTTGTATTGCTTTCTCTTTTTGTTCTATTTCAGTTACTGGACGCACAAACACTGAGAGAGAGTGAAATTATTCCTCTCGCGAGCGATAAACCTCTACGCTTCATATATTACGAACCTGTCTATATTCCCCCCACTACATGTCCATTAAACGCGCATCGATAAAAATGTTCTACTTTTCGGCTTGTTTTAATTTCAGTAAAAAACATGAAAACACATTTTTATAAAACAATTATTTCGAGTTATTTCGAAAACCAGTATATTGTAAGAAATTGTAAGAAACTGCTTTTGAATTATTGAAACATTTGTTTCCAAAGATACAATTGAAGTTTTCCTTAACATGTTCGTCTTACCCCCATCTCCCCTATTACAGCAGAGCCTCTCAATGATGGCGATATATTCAGAACTGACCTTCCGGCGCCAGATCCGATCTTTCCCATTGGGTAAACGTTATCTTGGAGCAGAACCAATTGTACGAAGTTTGTTATGGAACAGAATCGGATTGGTTCGTGTGTCCTGAAGTTTCGCGTGTCAAGTTTAGCCGGTTCATCGATGAACCATACATTAAATATTTTGAAGTAAAAAAATCGAAGATGAACCAAAACACGTGTAAGAAATGCAGTTGTCAAGAATTAACTGAACATTCGAAATAGCCGTACTTGCCAGCATAAGTGAGAGACATGAGTACCAACATAATGCCACGAAAAAAACTAGATTCGAATATACGTAACCCGCGTAAATTCGAAAGTCGCGATACATTTTGAACAGACCTCGTAGTAGTATCTCTCTCGTTAGGGTATAATCTCAAGAATTTGCATAGTTTGAGATTATACCCTAACTTTGAAAAATCGGAGTCATCAAATTTAATTCTTTTATTAACACCAAAAGGTATTACGAAAGCTATGAATGAATAATTAGCAAAATGATAAGCAAATATGTAGAACGAATGCGAACGGAAAATTTCAGTTGCTTCGTATAAATATGTTAATAATCGATCATAACAGTAACGCTGATAATGGCACATTTGGGGAAGTGCCTGGGTAATTTTATCGTTATTTCTGAAGGAGAAACCAGCAGGAGTGGTGGCGGTGGTATGTGATTATTAAATATTATAATATGATTCGATGCTTGCAGGCAAACCGTACAGTCGAACCGGCCAGAACACTTCTGCTAGGACTCACTTGATGGTGTGGCACTTAAAACAAATGGCTAAATTTGCAGCTACTAAAAATCATTTTCGAGACAATTTTCCATTTTTCAACTGATTGGCTATAATGGGAATGCCGAGGAAGGAGAGGGGGAGGGGGACGTATCAGGTCAATTTAATTTTGGTATTAAATTTTAATTAATTTATGACTCCGAATAATTAAAGTTAGTTCCGGTGGGAGGCGGGGGAGTCACTCTCTCTGTTTGGACGATATCCGTCCTTGTTTGCGAATGTTCCGTTGGAGGAATCTGAAACGATTTGCGTACCTGACTGTTTGTCGTTGCTGTTGTCCACACAATATGCTGCCAGCCATCAATGATTGAGAGATTAGTGATGGTGCTATCGTAAAATTTTGCGAGATACAGAAATGTGATGATCGTTTCTGATAGGAGTAAAAATGGGGGAGAAAAAAAAGTGCGACTGTTATAAAATTTTATTTTACTTTTGTCATCATACTTTTGGCTAGTTGAGGAAAAAATGTTTTTTGCATAAAATGTACGGAGTGAACGAGTCGCCGATTAATTATTATCGGGATCTAGAATTACGGTTAACGTCATTAAATGTATGTGCATAATGTATGAATCAGGCGTCAAAACTTTACTTCTTTACTTGGGTGAATTTATATTACTTTGAGGTGAGGTTGACGCTACGTGTTGGTTTTAGCATTTAGACATTTTGTTTATGTTGAAAATAATTTGAAAGAAATTCTTATATTAGCACTGATATTGACAATAACTAAAGTCACGATATTGGCGTTCCGAACGGCCAACCATATGACAGCAATCTGACAAATGTGAATTGGCGAAAGACTTTCACGTTTGGAGGTTGGTACCGGAATGGCCAAAATTTTCAACGCGTGTTGAAATGCGGAGGGCTTTATAATATTCCATTGTCGTGTTGTATGAACGAATCAAGAATGACTAGCATGGGTTCAAATATATCGGCATGCATCATTATACATGGTCTGGCCAGGATGCAGTGTTCATAATAATTTTATTTATCCTCCGAGATTTATTCTGTTGACACATGCTCGCTCTTTATAAAAACACATTCGACCTTCCAAAATAAAAAAAAACAGCTCCTTCCAATGAACGACCCGCCGAAATGAAGCGCCACCCCGAACGAATCACGTCGATGGGCTATAATTTATCGAAATTATTAAATTTGTGTGTTGATGAATTTGACATCCATTATGTTCATTAATTTATAGCGCATTTTACAGGAGCTCTCGGAACAATGTGCCAAAGAGTGGGTGAGAGAGGCGAAAAATCGATGGTAGGATGGCTTCCGCGATGTTTTTTTTGTTTGGTTATCTTTCACACTCAGCGTCAACGATTGTTGGACGGACAAAATGGACGGAAAAGTGCAGTGTTTTTCGATTTGATTAATGAATGTGCATTTCGCTGTCATGTATGGTCGTGAAATATAGTCTCTGCTTTCGGAGAGGAAGACACACATTTAAGTAAACATTGGGTTTCATAAACTGGCTATGATTCATCGCATTTTGCTAGCGGGAGCAAATCTCATTATTTGACGATCCTTTTTCTGATTGTAGAGAGTTCTGTTTGTTGACATGTTGGTTATAAAGGGGATGAAATGTTTCGTGAACCTCTCGGATGCTATCGATACAAGACAAAACAACAGGGGGTCTTCGTAGCCACTTGGTTACGCGTTCGCTTACTAAGCGATCGATCGTGAGTTCAAACTCAGGACCCTCAATTGACCATCTTTGTGTTGTTATAGAATAACTACGTCCACGCAACCATCATCAGCTATGGAGATCGATTCACGGTCGAAATAAGATAGATTCATCCATACAACTGCTCTTTGCTCTGCAAGAAACATCGAGCTGCCGTTCTATAAATAACCCAACAATGATCAATATCAACAGTCTCCGCTGTCCGGTCTGCTGAACAATGGAAGAACAGAAAGAATACCCTTCCGCCTAAATAGCTACTACTGTGTCATTTACCATAATGTAATGGAACAGAAAACCTAACGCCTAAACGGCTACTGTGTAATTTACAATTTATAGAAACATAAACATATGTACATGTACACGATTAAAACCCGGCTCTGTAACAGCTAAAATGCTAATGAGCCTAATAAATAAATAAATGGGATAAAAAAAAAGACAAAACAACAATGAACGACGGGTCCCGGATCTTTTACGCCATAAAATTACATTACAGTATTGGCCAGAATAAACTATACACTTTAATAAAACTTATCTTTTGCAGTTATCCAGTTGACATTAACATCATTTATCAAAATAACAGAGTTATAAAGAAGCTCTATCAACAATAAATACCGAGTGTAAACATTTTCCTTGTATTATTCACTATAATTGGAAAGGAGATGAAGGAAAGCGGATCCATTGAAGATGAATATTATGTTTTATTATTATTTTTTCCAATTGAGACAATCACGGAGCCCAACCAAAATACAATACATATATTACCATATACAAGAAAATCAAGTATAAGTCATTACGAGTTTCTGAATAGAATCAACTGATAAGATTCTCACCGTCAATGATATTATCTTTTCGTGTAAACTCATTAACAAGTTGTTCAACTTACTTCAAACATCTTTGAAGACTACGTTTGCTATCAATATCATGGATCGATTGATAACATGTTGTGTTTGGAAGACATGTTTCATACACTTCCTTTAAGTGCATTGTACTGTCTTATCATGGTACACAACAACAAAAGTAGCGTTGGATGCGGGTTTTGTGTTCTATACCTTTCCTTAAATAGGTACTCAATATGCTTCCGATATAAAAGACCCCCTGTAACAAATAGCATCCACTAGTAATAGAGACTCCAAGCCAGTAAAATGCTATCATCGGTAATTCTTTCGATTGTTCTCTTCAGCTGTGCATTCGGCGCAGATCCACGATGTCCGCGAGAGGAAAATCTTGCTGTAGCAGTTCATCTGCCGCACCCAACCGATTGCGGCAAGTTTTTAACTTGCAACTGGGGTGATACCGTAGTTCAGGACTGCCCCGGAGGACTTCACTGGAACGATAGGTACCGCTATTGCGACTGGCCAGCACAAGCGAACTGCATGTCTGGGGAGGAGGAGGAGGGATCGGCTTTGTGCGTTCCCGGCGATCTAGAACCACACTCCGAATGTAGCAAATTCTACATCTGCGCAAATGGAAAGCGACTGGAGCTAAGTTGTGCACCAGGGCTACATTTCAACCCAGATGCGAAGGTCTGTGATTACCCGAAACGGGCTAACTGCGAACAGTTAAGTACGGAATCCACTTCACCAGCGCCGACCACTGGTTTATCGGGTGGGGATGAGGTAACCGAAGATATTACAGATACCACACCCGGATTGCCCGAAACTACAGCAACGGAACCAGTTATGGAGAGTGAGCCGCCATCCACGCCAAACCTGAGCAGTCCAACATCTTACGAATTTGTCAGATCACATGACACAGTTGAAGAATATACAACGGACAGTCAACATGATGTGTATTCAAACTACTTGTATGACAAGTGATCCTTTTTAACAAGATGAAATAAAGTGTAGTGAACATATTTTAGAATATGTAATAACCATACAAGAAAACAATAAATACATATGTAAGTCAGTAAAACGGAACTAGGTTATTTTTGTCGAGCCATTTTGTATATAAAGTGAAATCTGGTTGAGCCATAGATGACTCAAAGAACTGATTGAGCTAGATTTTCTTAGATTTACTTAGAACTTTCGAAGATTTAGGAATGCATTCTAGAACTTTCGAAAGTTTTCACATATGTAACACCGCCTTCTTTATCTTCACTTGGAGGCCTACAAACAAAGGAATCTGATGCTCCGCTAATTGAAAAAGTGTTTATTCTAATTTCTACAATACTTAGCTGTCTCTAAACCGTTCATTAGTTCCACAATCACTCTCGGAAATATTTCAATATTTTAAGTTCCGCAGCGGCCTGGTTTGATTTTGTAACCGTTGGTTCCAAGCGCAGTTTGAGCTCCACCCAAATTCTAAAAAAAATATATAAAGATATATGAATTTTCAAATAAATTCATTCCTAGCCGCTGGTTGCTGGATAATATTGTACCATTCACAAACGGTTTGAGTCCTGGGTAACAATGCCCACCGCGATTCATTATCCAGTGTACCTACACTGAGAGGAAAATTTAGTATATATGACGAATTTTTTCGTAAATGTTACCAATTCGCTAGTCATTTTCTACCCTAGTAATCATTGGTACATCTTACAAAAGAAAATTGGTAGGCATTATTTTTGTAGGATGGTGGGCATGTTGGCCCACCACCTTTTATTTTCCCGCAGCGAAAACAAGTTCTCGATATCTTTGTGGTCGAGAATTTGTTTTCGACGAAGAGATACAAAAGCTACATATATTTTAATCTAATAAAAACCAAAAAACCTTACCTCCGAATGGCTTTGTTTCCTCAAGAAGAATGACGACTGCGAAGTACGCACATTACAGTTACTAGATATGAAAACAATCAAGGTTACACATGCTATGAAGTAAAATGTACGAATCTTTAGTAGGGATGTATGTTGCATAAGACATCCGTTTTACAAAGTTTTGGTAATATGTACAAAAAATGCGTACATTTTACCAATGTTTCAACTACTAAAGATTTGGTAGCTGCATTTACTAATGTTTTCCTCCAGTGTACCGTCAACGAAGGGGGTTGCCAACTGAGCAGAAAAAAAATTGTTTCCCCACACACACAAAAAAATACAGAAAGCTCGGTAAAAAGGCAGTGCCGAAAAACGACTTCAAACCATTAAGGAAGTAAGAAGTGCGCGCCGGAACAAATTAAATTGAAAAAATTGAAAAGAATAGAGATTTGTGAATAGCGGTGGTAGAATAATAGAAAGATAACAGAAATCAAGAAAAAGAAAAGGTTTATAAAGGAAAAGGAAGGTCAGACATAAGAGAGAGGTGAAAAGAAGAAGAAACAGAAAAAGGTCCGTCCAGTGGGCCTTTTATCTTATACCTTGTGGCTTTCCATAGCTTAGCAAGCTGTTTAGCAGCATCATTTGGACACGATAGTATGGGCGGAATCCGCCATCTTCATTGGGCTGTGCACCGACAGCAACCGCCATTGCCATCCAACGTGGATACAGGTCTGCAAAGGGTGAACTTTGCGTAACCCGTTCACGAAACAGCCGCATCGTCCAATTTGGGAACCATTACCCTAGTGACGGAAGGAAACAGAAACAGAAAAGCCCACACAACCTTTACCGCAAGTATAGTACATGCATGAAAATATGTGATGTCACAAACAGAATAAAGGAACAGGAAAGGATAGGAATGAGAAAATAGGGACAGATGGAGAGGAAAGAGAAGGTGGAAATAATAAAAAGAAAAGAAACATTGTAAATAACAAAAAGAACATAAAACCGTGCTCTTCTACTACCACTATCCCTACTTTGCAATCTTCCTTCGGACTCTAAAGGAATCATCAGCCCTCGTCCTCAATCGGTCGGAAGTGTGTGTGTTAGCACGGCACGACCTTTGAGGGTGTTCAGAAAAGGGGGGGGGGGTGGTCTTATTGTAGCAGATCTCTTTTATGTTCTAAGTTGAAACTTTTGGATATTGGGTTCAATTCTCAATCAGTCAAGAGTCCCCAGCTCTTGGCCGATGCTACGGCTGCTACTATGCCGGTCTTTCTCGGCTAATTCAGCGATTTTGTCGCAATTTTCGACGACAGGCCTTCCGGAGCGTGGCGCATCTTCGACGACCTCTACACCAGAACGAAAACGTTGAAACCATCGTTGTGCGGTGGAAATGGAAACTGTATCGGGTCCATAAACTGCACAAATTTTATTGGCAGCTTGAGATGCATTTTTGCTATTGTCATAGTAGTACTGTAAAATATGTCGGATTTTCTCTTTATTTTGCACCATATTTTCGACACTATAACTCACGAACGACTTAACCAAACAAAACACTGTCAAGGACTATATTAAAGCGCGCAATACCTTTCCAACAAGCTATAGTATGACTCGATACAATGAATACAACTAGAACTACGCGCTTACAACGACAACTCGCGGAAATACCGCAGGACTTTTTTGACAGCCTAATAATAATAAGAGTGTGGATCGGGACGACCATGCTGTGTGAAATAGAAGTAAAATTATATGCGGAACGGGAATACCGCACAGAACATGTACGACTCAGGACGACCGTGTACTAAAAAAATGATAAGAGTGCGGATCGGGACGACCTTGCTGTGTAAAAATTGAAGTAAAAATATTTACGGATCGGGACGACCGTGCTGTGTGAAAATAGAATTAAAATTATTGTGGATCGGGACGACCATGGACGAGTCATGACGGCCTTGCTGTGCAAAAATTAAAGTAAAAATGTTTACGGATCGGAAAGACCGTATGAAAAATAATAATAATAATAGTGCGGATCGGGACAACCGCGCTGTTTAAATATGGAAGTAAAATTATTTGCGGATCGGAACAACCGTGCAGAACAAGTACGGGCTCGACGTGACCGTATGGAGCACAGAACTTGACTCGATATTTAGTTAGTTAAACGTCATCAATTAGCTCATACATTCCAAAAGTGGTTCAAATGTTTTATGTGAAGGAAAAAACACTGAATCAAAATGCACATGTATTTGTTTTGACGTAGAACTACGTCATTCATTAAGGGTGCCAAATCAGAAAACAGGTCTCGTTTATATCAAATAAAGTTAACGTTAATAACTATTTTTGCCGTGAACGGATTTAGGCGATTTACATACCAAACGAATCGGAAATCCCCTAAGATTCATTTTTTATGCTATATATTACGATCTCCTGATGTGTAAACGGTTTAAATTGATGAAAACTAGAAGCATTTCCATTTTCCCATACATTTGTTCTGCTCATTTGTGAGCTTCCCTACCCATGCCGTCAATAACGAGCAACTTAGTCGCCGTGAACAAAGAAAAGAAGAAGAAGAAGAACGAAGGGGAATATTTGCCTGGAGCATAAATATTGGATCTCACTGAGGCAAACTTTCAGTATCGTTCTAGATACGAAGCAATGAGCATCGCTTGTTCTTCCTTGTTTTGCGTCATCACATGTCTTCGTTCCGGATTGAGCTGTGGACGCGATCGAATTACTTACTCGCTGATGTCTCTGGTATTATTGCAATCATTACATCAAACTGACGCCATTCTATTAAGGTTCTGAACTACACAATTGTGTGGGGAATCATCAAACCAGGCTATCATCGGCTTACCAAGAAAATAATTGTTCAGGAATTTTGTGTGTCATTTGGTTTCGCATGACAGTAGCAAAGCCATCTCCACCAAGGATGAAAGCTAAGCTAATCAAGACCGGAAATATTAATAGAAAGGGCTTCTGTTGAGAAGAGCGCAAAGCGGAGATAAGTGTGTGTATGTAAAATGATATCCGAAGTTATTAAAAAGCGACCTGAACAAAATAACAGCGTAGTTCTACGCCAACAAAGTGGTCGTGTCTTGGACACAACCTTCTATAATTTTTTTTTGACGTAGGACTACGTCTTTCATTTCTATACCGGGGTGTAAAATCAAAGTTTCGAAAACGAAAGCGTTACTCCGGAGACCGAGATTTTGAGCGTTAATAGCTCCTAAACAACTGAACGAAATGGTATGATAAACACTTCATTCGAATAATAAAATGTCTACGCGTTATATACTTGTTACTTTTTGATCCAATAGTCTTAAAATTGCTTTCAAAACAGGCTATTGAAATCACCAATCGGTATATAAGCGAGCGGCGCTCGGAAATCCACTCAGTTCTAATTGAACAGCGATTGGAGCATGTTGTCGCTGTTGCGGTGAAGCTCTTTATTTATCATGAAAGCGCGGATGAACGGTGTCACCAAGAGCCTGTTTGTGCACCCTAGGTCAGAAGGGAATCTATCAGGAGGAGAGTGATGCCACAAACGGTTCCCTGGGAAGACATCGCTACACACACATACACGTGCGGCTATTAACAGGTGGTTATCGAGTTGGCATTAACCACTGGTGGGCTTCCAGTATCGAGGAAAATGTGGAAATATCTAATCGTTACTGAAAATAATCTGCCAGTTCCTTTGGGAATTTTCAAAATATATTCATGTGAAAGAGTATAATTGAATGTTTTCTATCCATGTAACACTGTGACCAAATACATTTGGTTTTGTGGTTTTTCAATCAATCGCAATTAACAGGATAGCTTCATAAGATTATTCTTCCCCATCAGTAGGATATTTCCGTATCCAATATTGTATGCGCCCGCAATCGATTATTGCTCAGTCGCCGAAAGTTCCGAGCTCAGAGAGTTCATTCCCCTCTAGTTTGCCTTCCAAATTGCCATCGTAAACCACACCTTCTCTCGATTCAATCACACACAAAAAGCATACTTAAGCGATATTCTGGTGGTGAGACACATTCATTTTTCGTGAGGACATCGACAAGACAACATCGTTGCCTAACGTGCTGGAGGAGGTGGACGGCGAAGGATCGACACATACACGCGCAGAACTCTTTCCGTTAGGATGCCATTCAGCATCGAGAAAGTTCCGGAAAGATCTAATCATTGCTGGAAAATAATCTGCCAGTTCCTTTGGGAATTTTCAAAATATATTCATGTGAAAGAGTTTAATTGAATGTTTTCTATCCATGTAACACTGTGACCAAATATGTTTCAATCAAGTGCTATTAACAGGTGGTTATCGAGTTGGCATTAACCACTGGTGGGCTTCCAGTATCGAGGAAAATGTGGAAATATCTAATCGTTACTTAAAATAATCTGCCAGTTCCTTTGGGAATTTTCAAAATATATTCATGTGAAAGAGTTTAATTGAATGTTTTGTATCCATGTAACACTGTGACCAAATATATTTCAATCAAGTGCTATTAACAGGTGGTTATCGAGTTGGTATTAACCACTGGTGGGCTTCCAGTATCGAGGAAAATGTGGAAATAACTAATCGTTACTGAAAATAATCTGCCAGTTCCTCTGGGAATTTTCAAAATATATTCATGTGAAAGAGTTTAATTGAATGTTTTCTATCCATGTAACACTGTGACCAAATATGTTTCAATCAAGTGCTATTAACAGGTGGTTATCGAGTTGGCATTAACCACTGGTGGGCTTCCAGTATCGAGGAAAATGTGGAAATATCTAATCGTTACTGAAAATAATCTGCCAGTTCCTTTGGGAATTTTCAAAATATATTCATGTGAAAGAGTTTAATTGAATGTTTCCTATCCATGTTACACTGTGACCAAATACATTTGGTTTTGTGATTTTTCAATCAATCGCAATTAACAGGATAGCTTCTGAAGATTATTCTTCCCCATCAGTAGGATATTTCCGTATCCAATATTGTATGCGCCCGCAATCGATTATTGCTCAGTCGCCGAAAGTTCCGAGCTCAGAGAGTTCATTTCCCTCTAGTTTGCCTTCCAAATTGCCATCGTAAACCACACCTTCTCTCGATTCAATCACACACAAAAAGCATACTTAAGCGATATTCTGGTGGTGAGACACATTCATTTTTCGTGAGGACATCGACAAGACAACATCGTTGCCTAACGTGCTGGAGGAGGTGGACGGCGAAGGATCGACACATACACGCGCAGAACTCTTTCCGTTAGGATGCCATTCAGCATCGAGAAAGTTCCGGAAAGATCTAATCATTGCTGGAAAATAATCTGCCAGTTCCTTTGGGAATTTTCCAAATATATTCATGTGAAAGAGTTTAATTGAATGTTTTCTATCCATGTTACACTGTGACCAAATACATTTGGTTTTGTGATTTTTCAATCAATCGCAATTAACAGGATAGCTTCTGAAGATTATTCTTCCCCATCAGTAGGATATTTTCGTATCCAATATTGGATGCATAAAACCTTGTACCTCCAACGTAACGCTCTCGTTTTCGAAGTCCCCCAAATATTCATTTATTCATTCATTCAGAATGGATTCAGATTCAACTTCAAACAAAGGATCACTGAATCAACGATAGTCCTACGTCACCATTGCGGTTATACCATAGATATAACCCACTTTCTGTTTTTTCGTCTTCTTTTTATTCATTTCCTTTTTTCGGAAAAGAGAGAAATGTGTGGCATGCCCAGCTCTGGCAACACGGACATCGTCAGTGGGCTGGGCACTCGGCACATCTTCCGCCACCTTATCAGCAGTCAGTTACCGTGGGATATTCGGGCGGTCTCCGATTATCCCACAGACGCTCAGGGACACACAGGGTCCTCAGTTTTTCTTTGTTTATCTACGGTGTCCGCGTTATTTCCATTGCCCGAATTGTGCCCACGTCATTCGGTTCTTCGTAGTCCGGTTCTTCAGAGAAGCTTCCGTCGGAATCTTCCAAGTCGCTTTGGTACTCGGGAGCACTTATATATTTTACTTCTGAAGATATTTTTGGCTTGAGGAAACGCTATTGCTTTAGGAAAACTGTTTCTAATAGGAAAAGTGAATTATGTACTGACTGCGTTTCGGATGTAATTGAAAAGTAATTCCAACGAGCGCGGTCGTTCTTAACCGCCTTCAACAAAATTAACGCGTATAAAACGTGGTCGTCTCGCGCCACTACTAACTAAAACAAACACGGTCGTCTCGATCCGTTACCATTCAACGCAATCACGGTCGTCTCGATCCGCTACCAATTTCCAAACCAAAGTAGCGGATCGAGATGACCAAACGTGGTCGTCTCGATCCGCTACTAATTTCGCCAAGTGCGGTCTTCTCGATTCGCCAGGAGTGGTCGTCTCGATCCGCTATCAATTGAATCTAATCTGCTATTAATTTGACCAAACGCGGTCATCTCGATCCGCTTCTGATATGACCAAGCGCGGTCTTCTCGATCCGCTACTAATTTAGCTAAATGCGGTCGTCTCGATCCGCTTTCTCGTAATTATTCTTAGGCTACACTATTAACTTTTAAACTTGCAGAAGAAAAATAACGATTTTAACAATTCCAGCATTTTGTATGCATGCTGGAAATCCGTCTTCCGCTCCATAAAGGCGTATGGTGGGAACAATATGCCACCGGTCACCTGTAGTGCTGTCAGCATACATTCGGTCATCCGTACGAAATCTTTGAAAAGAGACAACATTCTGTGTCCGTCCGACACAATTTTTGACACTATCCTGACATTGCTTACCTGCATTTCGTGCTAGATATTTTTCTTTACGGGACGAAATCCAACAACAAATCGAAGGGAAACAGTCAATGTTTATACATTCATACATTCAAATAAAACTAGCAGCGATATGATCGGACTTTCTTTCTGTTCATCCACGAATAATTGAAAACGACACCACTAGTTGACTTCTAAAAATATGCTTTTATTGCTTTCGAGGCTTTAATCACTAAGATTTTTCTTTACTGTTTCTGCTCCTCCGTCAGTTGCTCTACGATTCTAGTTTCTACTTTATCGTGTTATTTAGGTAAATATAATATAACCATTACTGCTTTACAATATCATCAGTGTATATTTTTCATATATATATATATTTATATAGCATTGACATTCGCTACCGTTCCTATATCGTTACAGGTTACAAATAAATATATAAACAAATATTTTCTTAGGATTAAATCATTTCAGTTTTCGGGGTTCTTTTGGAGCGTGTTCTCTTTGTTAGGATATAATGGTTTCAAATTGCTTGCATGTTTCATATATATATATATATATATTGTGTACAAGTACTGTTCTGGGCTACCAAGTCGTTGCCTTGTATTGCTTGGGTTCAAGGTTGTTATGTTGTCTACTTGTTTTTTTTTTCATTTGGGGTTCGCCATTAAAAAGCTTTTTTTTATTTACTTGCAATAAATTTTCGTTTCTTACGTTTTCGATTACTAATTACCTCAATTACTTCAATACCAGCCAAAACCTACATAATAAATGGTTGCTATTCTTTTTTTTGTTTCACTGTAAATGTAAATATATTGAAAAATTATCAAAAAGGCCTATTCCATAATATATATCCTTTATTTTGTTGCATTTATTTTCATTTTGGAATCAACCGTTTTTCCTCCACATTCTTGAACCACTCCCTAAAAACTACTCCAATGGCTGTAAATATTGTTTCCCTCCCGTACGAGAGAGTGTAATACTCGCCCTACCGTGCAATTCATTGTGGATTTTGTTGTTGTTGTTTGTTTCATCGATTTCGCCCTACTTTTGGTCTGTTGAATTAATTTGATTATAATTTGCTTTCATTGTTTTTTTTTTGCTGTTAATTTGACGCCAACGCGTTTCTGGCTGTTTCTGGTACGTGTGGATGCTACAATTTTATAATTGTACCAAAGCCTTGCAATTGAGTAATTAGAATTAAGATGGACTAGAGCGTTCATCCAACTATTTGTTGTTCTTATCATTAGCGCCATTTTGTTATTTCAAAGATCCCATGGGGTGGGATTCCAGTGAATAGAGTCTTTGCTTCATAAGCAAATTTCTGAAGAAAACCATTCGCCGCTGAATCAATAACAAAATCAAGCGAGTTTTTTTAGGGATTTTGTATCTGTGTAATCGAAAAAAAACAGTGTGTTTTTTCATGTTATGTAATGTTCCTACTAGCATCATGTATTATGAAACAATATCTGGCTAAAAGTTGCTCTCTGTTTCTTTCAGCAACTTTACATACAACGATTCAATCTTGAGTTCGCTGTAATGGCTTCAAAGTATTTTATAATTGCCTGCTTTTCTTTCTTTAATAATATTTCTATAGGTAAGGGTTATCACTCGAATGGTTTCTCATTTTTCTTTCTTTCTTCTTGCAGCGGGTTAGAATGTTACCCTCTCCTTAAAAAGCTAACTAACGCTAATCATAGTGAATGGTTATCTTCTTTGTTCACATTTTGCGTTTGTCTATGACTATGGTGCTTATAATGTAAATATTTTTTTTCATTTACCATCATTGCTTGAATTGCTTTTTAATTGTTTCTTGGTTTTTACTAGAAATCGTTGTATGTTGTAAACTCGACGGTCTAAGTGTGTATTTAATTGTGTTCTTTTCCTCAGCTTTCTCTCTTTCTTTTTTTTCTAATTCGTAGAGGACTTAGAAGATGTTTCGAGTGAACTAAACTTTCAGAACTTGTGATGGATTCCAATTCCACAAATATACATGCACTCTGGAGCCCGATTATATCTATTTTTGCAATTTTACTGACCCTATGCGTGATTTAATCGTAAGGTTTGTCCGTCATCATTTTTCCTACAATAATGTTGTATTTCGCATAAGTATGTGAGTGTGCACTGTGTTTAATTTTGATTACCAAAGATATTGCTTATTCTCAATGTGGCGCATATAGGTTGACAAAAGATAAGTAAGGACGACAATTTTTTAATTGTCGCCCGGAAAAGATTCCATCCTTGTTTTTTTTTCAAGATTCAAGCATGTTCAAAGACATCTGTGTACCAACGTTTGAAGAATTCTCATATTATCCCACGAGCCGTATTTATTTAGAATTACCCCCTCTCATGGAAAAAGTGACTGTTATATAGACGAATTTTAGCGCGCCATCTGTGGGTGAATGTCCAATGTACGTGAAAGTTTAACACTTTTTCAATAAACACGATATTAGAATAATACAATCCGTTACTCGCAGATTAACAGCCCTACGTGCACAGGGCTGGATTGCTTTCAACCTCTGAAACCAGCAGGAAATCTCGTGAATGGGCACTGGAAATATGCCAAATTTTTCGCTTTAAAACCTTTCGGTTATGCAACTGGCGGTAACTGCCTTTGTTTTACTAGACGGTTCCGGGGTTGGCAATCTTGTGCTCCATTCCACAAAGGAATTATGCTTTCACACACTTATCGATTGTTGTACTAGTTGCATTATTAATCCCTGCTGGCATTGTTTAACTTTGCGAACCGAGGGGAAGGGCGACGGTGTGGATGTGGTGGTTGTGGTGGCTGATGGAGTTCCAGAGCTTCCTCTTCGAAGAAGACGTTTATTGATGGTGTTCCACATCGTCTTTGCCGTAATTCTTTCCCTCCATTCTTGCTTCTTTATCGCAACGCGAAGCCCGCAATTCGCCTAGAGTCGGTCCCCCTTTTTCGGGGGAAGGAAAGCAAAACAGTGTCAAGCTTGAGAGTACTTTCTCAGGAGAACACCACCAAACTCCCAGAGCGATTCCTTTATTTTTCTCCTAGATGTGGGAATATCAGGATGCCGCTCGAAGGGTGGGTCAGGAAAGCTCTTAAGACACACTTGAATTACTTTGCGAGATGCATCTCTATGCACTGTTTTAAGGCAAGCCCCTTTCGCTGGGGATTGTAACATACTACATACAGGGTGCACATGAGCTGTATGCGATCGCTTCTGTATATTTAATTCAGCCAGAAAACACCCTGTGCATATTCATGGTGAACCCCAGGGAGAGATTTTGGGAGGATGAGGTGGTACACCCCGGAAAAAGCTCCTGTTGCTGATGTTGCTGCTGCTGCAGTGGAGCAAGTATTGTGAATCTTCATCCGTTATTCATGATCGAAAATGCAATAAATAAATCAATTATGGCGATCTGAAGGGCATCGGTCACTCCCTCCAAATCTGAGTTCGTAAAATCAAATATTGTTGCTCATTTCTTTCAAGATTCTAAGAAAATGTTTATAAGAAACAGTTTTATGCGCCGAGCATTCCCGATGTCTATCAATAGATAGCTTCTGCAGTAAGGGCTGTTTTCAAATCCCTTATACCTAAAACGTCATGAACCAAGCTTAGACATATGGTAAACAAACCGTTGGGACACAATAGTGATTTTGATTTTTGCTTTTTGCTGTCATATTCTGATTTTGTGCAAGTTTTTCGTCTGTCCTGTGAAATATAGTTATTCCTCTTTCATTCGAAGAAAACGGCAACTAACGTTTGCATTAAAAAAAATGGACAAAAAAAGGCGATTTTTCATGGGTTTATCTTCACACGCACTGACGAAACTACCCATGCAGCATCAATCATAGTAACCTTTGAGTCAGCAGGGAAAAAATGACAGCCCTATCAGTCGAACTCCAACCGCGAGGGCGAAAACAGTGAAGTGCGCGCGTTCGAAGTACGATACCCCGCCGCGTCGAAAACGGTCATCGTGCGGCACTTTGTGGACGCTGGATACGCCCGTTCCGCCATCTACAACTTCTTAGCACTATTGGAAAACAATCAGAGAATCGAAAAAAAGCCCGGTTCCGTACGGTCGACGACCCCGAGCGACAAGAAGCTCCAAAAGATGCTGAAGAGGAAGATTGAGGGAAAAGTTGCTACATCGCTGCGTGTGCTTGGACGGGAGGTCGGTGCAACCGGCCAAACAGTGACAAAGTACCTGGGGAACATGCACATACATGTCAGGAAGCGGAAGTCTCCTTCACTGGTCCCGGAGCTGCAGGCAATGACTGAATAAGATGGTCAAGTCGATTTTCCAGGCGAATCACGAATTGGCGGTGGTGATGGACGACGGGACCTATCTCACCCAGGATAGCAACGACTGGCAGGGCAATTCGTATTTTACTTTCCCCACGAAGGAAGTGAGCTCCGAAGTGAAGTTCATTTCACACATCAAGTTCCCCAAGAGGGTGCTGCTGTGGCTGAGAAGCGAGATGTTAAAGCCGCTCTTCTTTAGCTCCGGACTAGCCGTGAACGAGCAAATTTATAGTACGAAGTGCCTGCGTAAAATTGCGTCGTTCATCAAGAAATCAGGAGATGGAGCGGCTGAGTATCGATGAGTATCGGCTGAGTCGGTGAACCCGCCCAACGTCCCGCAGCTGCGTCCGATCGAGAAGATGCTGATAAGTTGTTCGTTACGGGCATGAGACGTGAACAATGCTAGCTCTATTTCAACGGTTCCCCTAATCAATCGAGATGACAACCCGACGGAGACGAGCACAGTTCGTTGAACTCGAATATCATGCAATTGGCGGAATGTAGACCACGTTCGAGTAGAATGGAGGTGATAGAGGTGACTGCTGAAAGCAACTAAGCAAGTACGAATCCCAAATTTGTAGGCAGCAATTAACGTAAACTGGGCCGAACAACTTCATGCGCCATGTAGGAAGACATCGGGAGAAACAAATCCGATTCACGTTCTGCAAGTCAACAAATATTGGATGTGGAGGATAGCTTGATAAGCATAAGAATTGAATGTACAATAAAAGTCAACTAAGCAGGGACATCGAAACGTACGTGAATATGTTTTTGAATGTGTAAGGTGTCTCAAGGAATTTGAAATTCGCTTTCGTTGACAAATTTGCTAGATACTTTCAGATCTTGCAAGAAATTTGGTGCTGCGAATGAAGCTTTAAGGTCTTTGTTACAAACAGGACCATGGACCCGAACATATACAAGCAAGAGTGCCCGAAAAGCACATTCTTCTTCTTGAATGGTACTAAACGTTCCCTGAGGAACTTTTGCCGCTTCAATGTAAGTATTACTTTCGTCCATTTTATAAGTAGGACAGACGGGACTCAAATCCTGAAAACTGAGGAACTGAAAAGCGTTTCTTACATTTAGATACTGCAAGGGCCTGTACAATTTTGGCTCAATTTGGCAAGCATGCACTAAAACCGAAAGGTACTTCAGTGGTATTGCAACAACAGAGTGGATTTCATCGGGTTGAGGTCCATAACCGCATCATTTGCCCCTCAATTCAGCCTAATCGAGAAATAACAGAAATGGAGTGGGAGTTTTATTTTATCTGAACTTTGCCGAGACATAATTGATTTAATAATTCGCGATTCTAAGTGACTAGAACCAGATTTTTGTTTCATGTTTTCATGCAAACTATTTTGAAGGAAGAATCGGAATACATAGTATTTCAATTTCAGACCCAAGTCAGATCGAGAAATTTTGGGATATGAGGCTCCGAGCTCCGCGAGGCAGACCGAGGTAATCCTACTGTTTTCAATCATTGAATTATGAAAATAAGTTCTTTATTGAATAGTTTCGAAGTAATACCTATTTTTACTGCAGACGGATTCTGATGATTCGCAAACCAATCGAACCGGAGGTTATCTAATTTGTTTGGTATGCTATACATTACAATTTCCTTATCTGTAAAAAGCTCAGTTTGGTGAAAATTGTAAGCGTTCCCATTTACCCACACATTTTGCCTATTTGTGTGCTTACTTGCCTTCAAAAAGGAGTAACTGCGAATACCACTGCGAATCAGTCGCTCATGAGACGGTAGCTCGAAATGCATACGCAGAGAGCAAACATTGCCACATATGCACAGACACTGTGGAGAGAGGAAATATTACATTCTCAGCCCCGCCCTCTGGCAAGTAGAGCGCAAAGGCAGAGGACTCCTTCCAGCGAGCAGTCAACATCAAATAGCGGTGCGATTTTATTCGTAACTGCAAATTCGTGATCGAGGTGGAACTCGAATCAATGGTAATAAGCGTCGGTATTCATTCCGTCTGACGAAGAGCGCTTGTGTATTTTTGCATCACATGTACTGCTCAGTCAACAGCAGTAACGGCCGGAGTGAAATAAAGCACAACGCATGTGTTTATTTTTTGCTCCTGTCGTTTTTTTATATCAAATAGTAAATGATCAGTTATTTTCAGAACTAATTTCCAATGGATTTTCCACCGCGGACTTTCAAGTTAAAGCGTTTAGAGGCACGTGTGTATGTTAATTGGAAAAAAGACCGCCACTGTGATTGCTATCACCTCAATTGCAATCCTTGCAATGTATGCTTATTATTCTCGTTCTCGTCGTATTATACTCGTGAAGGAAAGAATGAATCATGAATAAACCATGTTCACTTGTTTTTCACAAATCCACACAAACTATCAACGGTCGTGTTCCGGACACAATCCACTATGATTTTTTATTTTCTTCTGTATTAATTTCTGTTCACTAGCATGTATTTTGATGCAATATTGTCGCTAGAAGATTATTAAAATTGAAAGGTCGTCTGCTGTATCTCGGGAAAAGAATTTTACAAACCCATTTCAAATTGTTTCGACAGCATCATATTCATAAGAAGCACATTTCAAGTCTCAGTTTCAGGTATTGTAACTTCTCGTAAACCTCACTCCATTACTCCATCACTCAAAGTCGAAGTAAGTCGGTAAGTCGAAGCGTCAACTAGGTGAGAGAAGCATTGCACTACTCTGAGTCTGGAGCTTTCGAGACTAGTCCCTTGCTGGTTCTGAATGTCGAATCGGGTGATTTGCACTAGCTCCGATTGTTTAATCACCTTGCCTGCTAACGATTGATGACCGCAGCATTGAGGTTACAAGAGAAAAATAAATGATCGAACGCAGACACAGTATGAAGAATTGAGTTCATTCAGCCTCCTCCGGCCGTTTTAATGTTCCCACCGTTCAGACGAGGAGGGAAAGCTGAGCCGTTTACCATTGATGGATCGATGCAGGCTGAGTTTGAGATTGGGGAGCCATCCAACAAGGCAATAGTGACCCGCAATAACATGAAACCGAAGTAGAAAAATCATTTCAAGACGTTAACGGACGGATCTGTTGACTTCAACAGCGAAGTTTTTCGAGTTGTTGACGGTGCGAGGGATCAAGCTGCTTTTCTTTCAGTTAAGTACAATATAACCCGGCAGACACAAAAGGCGAGGACTAATGCATAAAATAACACTGTGTTGGAACAGTCGGTGTTTCGTCGAAGTTGTTCAATTTGTTTTTTTTTCATTTTTTCGTGACTGTTATTTCGTTAATGGTGTCGCTGTAACAGCTTTAACAAAGTGAAGAACGTCTTTGGTTATTCGATTTAGCTATCATGTGAAGGCTATCGTGTGAAGGCTGTCGCGAGAAGGCTGTCACGAGTAGACAGTAATGGCAAAAGCAGCATTATCTTTTTCACCAATACGCTTCGGGAAGAATATCGAACATGTGCTGAAAAATCCCGGGATTTTTTATGAAAACAGTCGTTTTTTGGGAAAAGCTGTATTTATTCCTCAACATACTTTCCTTCGAGGGCAATACACTTGGTATAGCGGGTTTGTAGCATTTCGATTTCCTTTCTGTAGTACGAAACGTCTAAGTCTTCGAAATATTCCACGTTTCATCCATTGCCACATAACGTCGAAAGAAGTCCACTCGATTACGCTTCAACAACTTCCATACCAGCTGTAGAATCGTCAACGCGGCGCTATTTTTGGTCGACGGTCAGCAAACGCGGCAGCCATCACGCGGATAGCTTTTTCATGTCCAAATTGTCGTGCTAAATGTATTTCACTCGTTCTTTTCAAATGCCTACGGCCTCAGCTAACTCGCGTAGCTTTACTTTACGATCGGTCAAAACGAGTCGATGCACTTGTTCTACGATTTCTGGATTCGTAGCCTTTTATGGCCTTCCAGCGCGAGGTACTTCTGCAGTGCTTGTATGACCTTTTTTAAAGTCAATAAACTACCGATAAACTGTTGTTTTCGGAGAAGCAGAAGGACAATGACATTTCGTCAACCACTGCATTAATTGTTCAGGAATTTTTCATATCAAGAAACAATGTTTGATCAAAATACGATGTTCCTCTTTTTCCATTTTCTATTTGAATGCGCAGGTAGTGACACTTAAACAACTGTGTTGTGAACAAATAAACGTCATGGAACTTCACACATAAGCTAGTGCAGATGAACCTCTCGACATAAATTTCGTTCATTTTTCAGTGGCGCCATCTTTTAAAAAATCCCGGGACTTTTCAACCCATGTAGTACATGGGAACAAATTCCATTAAAGTCATTTCACTAATACACAAATGAAAAACTACCCGAAATGATCGCATGGTGTTTGGTGTTATTAAATTACAAAGTCGCTCCAATCAAAACGAACTATGGTGATCCAAATCGCAACAAACCATATTTACAACTCCCAGTTTCAAAGGGGCCAAATTGATTACAACATCCTGCAGCAGTGGACTTCGACTTGTACGGAAGGAAAACTAACCCCCTCCCACGCGCTCGTTCCAGCAGTACCTGCCGCCTTGCTGATCCTTCAGGATGGCTGAATTCACCGACACAGTTTATGCTCCGATTGTTTGTTTGGGTGTTTTGGTGTGGGGGTGTGAGGGCGTGTGTTGGGCAATGGTGGCGAATGTTATTCGATTGGACTTAGCCGTGGTTGACACGGAACGCTTCGCCTACAGAGAGCAAGAGTGGGGACGGGACCTTGGGTCGGCGGAACATTCAATAATGTAAGTTGGAACTTTGTTATTGCAACTTTTGCATGAAACCAAACCGTATGTCGATGATTGCTCCGGTTTAGTACGGAGCCAAGGGTTTGTGATAATTGAATTTTGCAATTTTACAAGGGCTTAAACCGAGTTTGTGAGTTGTACAGAGCTTTTACTGCGCTTGCGGAACATGTCTATTTTACTGTGTTGTGTGTGTGTGTCCATCAAGCGCTCCAGCTTTTGGAGCCTCTTGACGGACTTGGACTTTATTCTGAAAATAGTAAAATTTTCCAGCTCTTGCGAGCCGGCTGCAATGCAAAGAAGGTCATGCCAAGCAGACGAGTTTTGATTTATGTAAAGCGCACTCAAAAACACTTTTACCCTTTTAGTGTAAGTACCCACTTCAGCCGAAAACTTGGCCCTTTTTGCCTATTTTGGAGTGGCGGCGCTGCATCTGGTAACAATTTAATAATTTGCACATAATATTTCCAGTGCACACACACATACATACATATACATTAATACACGAAAGCAGAACCAAAAAAAGAATGGCAAGACTTTCCATCTGCTGAAAACTTTTATTTGCGTGATCACTCGAAATATATTTTTCAGATACTCACTCATTTGTGGATGCAATTACCGTCGTCGGGGCCAAAAGTGCATGTACATACAGGGAGCGGGTTCCATCTTCGGGTCTATCTGTTTTTGGGCAACCTATTCAAAAGTTTTCCTGCACTTTTTCTCCTCCCACTTGAGTTCGTTCGTTACCACTGCTGCTGATGTTGTCATCGATGCTGATTTAAGGGATTGAAAATGGACTATAGGTTAAATTGATCCATAAACTTTCTAATAAGATCCTGTCAACTGCTAGTTTACCAGAGTAATTCATAATATTGAGTGCGGGAAAGCGGTCTTAGTAAGCGCAATAGCATTTTTATCCTCAACTTAAAATTAACGATTTAATATTGTCTTGTATGATATGTTGTTCTTTTTTAGTTGCCTCTAAGAAAAATTGTAAGTTAATTTCACTGGTACGAGTGCGAAAAGTGTAAACTACTAATAGCTACTTACTTGGAAAGCTAGGAGCATTGCATTCGGTCGCTAGGAAGATACCGCGAAACTAGCTGTGTGGTTTTAAGTTTGAATTGACTCTTATAATTGATTTTTTCTCCTCTAATTCATAAGTGTACTTTTTTTTTACACAGACGTCATAATCATGGTAATTTATCTCCTTTTTGTTGTAAATTTTTGCGAATATTTTTTAGTCAGTATGGGTAGTTGATTAATTGACAATTTTTTTCATTTTAATATTCACCGTTGTTTGTTTATATTCAGAGTCAATCATTTGAACTATTCGTCTCGCTTTGGTTGGCATCAACGTCTTCAACTGAAATTAAAGGGAATTATAATTGCAAATCGTCATATAAGGTTGACATAGATGGCTGTTGAACTTTCCATGACTTACAGAACGTTTGAACGGGCATGAAATACTATGCCTATGACTAGCTCTGGAAACCCGGGATTTTCTGAAAAGACTGAATCGCTCTAAAATCGGTGAAGTCATGTTAGAACGAGTCAACTCGGATCCCATATTCGTTAAACGCATTATAGTAGGACAATATATAGTCAATCGCAAAATTGACCGTACGCACATGGTTTATCGATTCTTTTTTTTATTTGGTGTGAAAAAATGGTTCAATGTTTATGATTTCGATGCACATTAATTGTTTACGGAGTTAGCTATTGATCTGTTCGCGACGATTTTGCAAAATATGTTTTGACCGTTTTATAATCCATGAAGTGGATAAAAACCCCAAATAAGAGATATGCAAAATTGATCGTACACCCTCCTGAAATATTTGCTGTGTAAACAAGACCAATGTGGATAAGCGATTTTTTTTTCAGTGTGACATGTCAACACCCAGCAGCTACTTGGACAGTGTTTGTTTTTGTTTGTTTGCTGAACTCAAAGAGTTGTGATCAAAATGGCAAACAAACGTAAGGAAACGGACATTGCAACGCGTTCGTTGATAGTTGGTATGTGTTGTCGCGGAAAATCATTGCGGGAAATAGCAGAAGCTGCCGGGAGAATCCACTGTACAGTGCAGTACACAATCAACAAGTGGAAATACGAAGGAACCGTGAAAAATACCGCCGGAAGAGGACGAAAACGCATCTTGACTCCTGCAGATGAACGGGTGATTGTGCGAAAACTACAAAAAATAAAAAATAAAAAAAAATAGTATTCGGAAATCGGACACTGAAGTCGCTGGGACCATCGGAAGACCTGTCAGTGCAGACACTGTCCGGAGGGTAGCACACAGGAGCGGTTTGAGAGGTCGTGTGGCCCGTAAAAAGCCCTTCATCTCAAAGGTAAATATGAAAAAGTGACTAAGCCTTATGTTAATAAGTCTAACGAGTTCTGGAACAAAGTAGTATCTACCGACGAAACAAAAATAAACCTTTTTGGATCGGATGGACGGCAAATGGTGTGGAGAAAATCGGGAACGGAGCTCCAGCCACAGAATTTGGTCCCAACTGTAAAACACGGTGGCGGCAACCAGATGTTGTGGGGTTCAATGGCGGCCTCTGGGACCAGGAACCATGGAATTTATTGAATCAACGATGAACAAGGGTTATTTGAACATCCTCAAGCAAAACCTGCAGGCTTCCGTGGATAAATTGGGTCTACCTCGTGATTACTGGTTCCAACAATATAATGACCCCAAGCATACCGCTGTTGTCGTACGGGAGTGGTTGCTGTACAATACCCCCAAACAACTGAAAACGCCTCCGCAGTCGCCCGATCTGAACCGGATAGAACACCTCTGGTGGGAGGTCAAGAATCGGCTGAAAAATAAAAATCCCTGGAACAAGGCAGAGCTCAGAACGACGATTAAGGAGATCTGGGAGAACATTCCATCCAGTGTGACCAAAAACCTCGTCGAATCGATGCCACGACGCTTGCAAGCAGTGCTAGATATCAAAGGCGGTCATAACAAATACTAATTTGGTTGTTTTTCGATATTTGTTTTTTTGGATGAATTGATTTTCATTGGTATTTTAATAAAAACTTGTACTGTACGATCAATTTTGCCACGCCTGAAATGGTGTTTTTTTATGTTTTTTAATACATGAAGTGAAAATGTAAACAATTTGTATTTTTCTTTTCACAGTTAGATAGTTAAAAGGAGGTATTTTTTACGGGTTAAAGTTGTTTTTACTTATCTACTGTCAATCCCCAAAAAACTCAAAATTTAAGAATGAATGCTGTACGATGTGTACGATCAATTTTGCGATTGACTGTATATAGGTAAACGAATTTGACACGCAAACTAATCGACAAACTTCGGAATAGGGCTGGAGATATTATGAAAAATTAGCGACAAGAGCTGAAGTCAGTTCCAGAAAATGCAATTACATTTTTTTTGATGGTTGAACTTTGTCGGAAGAAGGTGGTTTTGAAGTCGACACAATAAGTTCGAAGAAATAATAAATATTTCGCGTTTCATTGAACTATTTCTGACACTCTTTTGATAATCTCTGGAAATTTAAAGGCCGATGGTATAGATGTCAGGGGTGAAGAAATCAAATTGGATGAATTTGCTGAAATTGGCTCCGTTAAACTTATGTAACTAAGCCTGTAAAAATAAACGAATCTCGCATGTTGGGGTGTGCTTTTTGTACAACATATTCTTTAACCATATTTAAATTCCATGAATGGAAAGACCGAAGCTATACAACGATAACGATTTTTTACTCGTTCCTTTCACTCCAGACAGGGTCATTTTCGGTTGATTCATTTCAGTATATTAGGGTGAAAATAAATCGGAATATCCTCTACGCATAGTGATTCTTCTGGTTCGATCTTTTATTGACGATTAAAACTGCTCGAACGGGATATTTCATTAGAATCTTTAAAGTGTTCTTTCTGCAATCGAGAAGACGCTCGTTGCGATGGAATTGAAAGTTTCATTCATTTCATTTCATCAAAAATTATTATCCAAGTTTGTCCTCTAAAAATGTGGTTTTCAGAGAGTCACAGGCAGAGATGCCAACCTTCTTCATTTTTCGATATTTGTCAGACTTTGCAGACTTGGCACGTTCCCCAATATCCTGACGAACAGTTTTCGACGAAAAAGCTGCGTGAAAGATGGCGAAAGTCTGTGCATATAAAATTGTATATTTAAAATTTGTAAAATTGTATTTCCCTAAAATCGGCAATATGAGCTATACTGATTTCTTCCTGATTTTTGAAAATAAGAGTTGGCAACCCTGGGCACCGGAGACCACAGCCGTCACGCTTACTATTATGCTACCGGCAAGTTATTCCTGTAACATTTTAATCAATAATTTAATCGCGTACATGTTACATGTTTATGGTATCTATATAAATATATAAAATCACGCAATTTTTGCCGTAAGAGTATTCCTTCTGTTCTTCCATTGTTTAGTAGACTGGACGGCGGAGACAGTTGATATGATCATTGTTGTGTTATTAATAGCACAACAGCACGATGTTTTTCTTGTTGCAAGCAGAGCTTGCATATAGATGGAGAGGCCAGAACTCCGACCGTTAATCGATCTCAAAGCTTTCTGCATCTTTCGAAAAAAAAAAGGTTTTTGGAAGGGGTGTGGTTTGAGCTATAGGCGGTTGAACTATAATTTCTCATTCACTGTTTTCCAAAAAAAATTTAACTCGAACATGAGGCCGAGTGTTGCCATGGTGGAAAATTATCCACTGGTGGGCGCATAATCTGGACGGCAAATTTCGGCAATAGTTCGCTTTAAACTAAACACTTATTGCCCGTAGAAGTTTCCAATGATCGTTTGACTGGATTTTAGCAGCTCATCGTGGATCCCACCACTTTTGATCCCCCCAAACACAGGGCATTACTTTGGCACCGTAGATATTCGGCATTGGCGTTGATGTTCCTTTATATACGAACTTTTGCTTTAAGGATTGACGTAGTGAATTCATTTTTCGTCCCCGGTAACGATTCGATACGAAAAAGATTTACTTTTGTGTCGTTCAAGGACATGCAAAATCATCGTTCGACATATTCGATATATCTAGCAGGTTTGAGACTTTTAGAAATGGCTTGTCGAGTTACTGCCAATGATACTGCAAGCTCTGTATGCGTTTTAAACGAATCTCGATCGAGTAATGTCTCTAAAAACCTCACATTTTAATCGTCCAAACTATTTTCTACAAAATGTATCAGAGTCATCATAAAGTTTCATGAGCATTCGATGTACTTCAGCTGCACTTTTCTTCCAATGGAAACAGAAAAACAAAACTTCTCGCAGATAGTGCTCATTTGCAACGAAACTTGACATTTACAACATCGTAAAAACAGAACTTGTTGTACAAAACTCAAGGACTAGTGAACAATATTTGGTCGACAAATGTCGATAATTCGAAAACTCGACTATTTATAGTATCTTCAGCCATCTTGTGAAAACGGATGCCGAATTAAGTTGCTAACCAAGACAATCGAGTAGGAGGTAAAGCGATATGTCAATATTGCTAATCAGCCAACAAACGTGTTTACAAACACAGTTTGTTTTCAAGTACCCCAGGATTTATTCATTGGTAGAACAGCTGCTTTCTTGCGTTTTACATATTCACAATGTTTATTGAAAGTTGAAGCTTGTTTCGATTAGCAATTCTAATTTGTTTATCAATGGATATCTACAGTTAGTGACCGAAACGCGAAGAACTGCAATTGACGAATTTCATGCCAACTCGTCTTAGGAATTGGCAGCACCATCTCAGATAGCAGCGAAACGTTGTGGGTGTAAACACATGGGTCTTTTAAGGTATTATAGTATTATAGTGTATTCGACAAAGTTTTGGATTATTTTAAAATTTGAACTTTCGCCGAAAACGTCAACTTTCTATCTTTTATAGTTTCTGGAATAGAGGGCATTTTGGTTAAAAAAAAAGTTTTACATTACATTTTTCTGTGTAAATTAGCGTGTTTAACATGTTCTTGACATGTTTCTGAATCGTGAATCGCGAGAATTTATACATACAAATGTTACGAATTAAACATTAATAGTAATTTTTCAAAGACAAACATGAAAAAGTTGACCAAAGAAAAACTTTTTCCATGTAAAAGTGCTCATCTTCCGATGTATGGGTGACTTGTTGGAAATTACATTCATATCTAGTTTTACAAAACTTAAAAAAACATGTTTTTGAAAAAAAAATTAATTTTAATTTTAAACATATTTTTTTTCAATGAATTTTTTATTTGAAAATTTGCTTTATATTTTATAATTAAAAAATAAAGAATTTCCTGAATTTCATTCTTTGGCTTAAATTTTGTAGTTCTGAGAGATTTTGTGTGAGAATTTTTTTCTGAAATTTTGATTTTTTTTCAATTCTTTTTCGAAAAATCTTACTTTCTACATAATTTTGGTTAAAGAATGAAATGTAGGGAATTGTTTATGTTTTCATTTAAAAATGTCAAGCAAATTTTCAAAGAACAAAATTCATTGAAAAAAAATTTTTTTGAAAATTAAAATTTGTTTAACTCGAAAACATGTTTTTTCAATTCTGAAATATATAGATATGAATAGCCCATACAATTTCCAACAACTCACCCATACATCGGAAGATGAGCACTTTTGCAGGGAAAAAGTTTATCGAATAACAATTTTTTCATGCTTGTCTGTGAAAAATTACTATTAATGTTTAATTCGTAACATTTGTATGTATAAATTATCGCTATTTACATGTTCTGCTAACTTTTTTCTATTCAGAAACATGTCAACAACATGTTAAACACGATAATTTACACACAAAAATGTAACGAGTAAAACATTATTTTTTCATACCAAAATACCTACATTTTGTAAAAAACCAAGAAAAATTGTTGGCCCTTTTTTTAAAAGTAGTCTAATTTTTTTTGAATATTTCAAGTATGTAAAGTTGCTTAAAAGACCCATGTGCTTACACCCACAACATTTGGCTGCTTTCAGAGATGGTGCTGCCAACGGCCAGTCGAGTTGGCATGAAATTCGTCAATTACAAAATGTGAATACAATGTTAGAGAAAAAATTTGAACCCTATCGTCGTCTAAACCATATGTGCTCCGCCCAGATACTTTTAATAAAGAATAACTTGTCATTTCTAGCTTCTTAATGGGAACCATTCAAACGATACGTGTCAATATGAAAATCTATTGTTTATGAGTGTTTTCATTAAAACAACTTTTGTATCATTTGATTGAATGAATAGAATAATCCATATATATATATATATATATATATATATATATATATATATATATATATATATATATATATATATATATATATATATATATATATATATATATATATATATATATGTATATATATATATATATATATATATATATATATATATATATATATATATATATATATATATATATTTTTTTTTTTTTTTTCAACAATAAAATCACAATTGTTTGGCAAAATTACACTTTGTTCACTAACCTGAAGACTGAACAAAAAATGAGGACACGCAAAAAATGCTCCCATTTTTTATTTCAATATTTTTTTTTAATTTCCATATGAATAACGTAAAAAATATGTGATCGCTTGGCCGAGTGGCTATCGTCACACATTACCAAATATATCATAAAATACGAGAGATGATTTTTGGATATTTTACAATTTGATGCGGGGTGATTTGGACCGCCTGTGCGGTGATTTTGTCCAGTGCTTGGTCAAAAAAAAAATCCGTTCTGATGTCCTTGACAATCAAAGTGCTTGATGCGTTCATGCTACAGTTTTTCTCCACCTGTTAAATTTTATCAAAGTTTTTCTATGTTAGCTACGTAGTGTTCAACAATAGAAGGAGATGACATTATAGAAAATCCAAGTTGAACCGTACTTTTCGAGATAAAAGGGTGGTCCAAATCACCCCGTATGTGCAACTCACCCCGTGTTACCCTAAAGCAAAATTGTTGCGCATTTCACAACAAATTGAATTTTTTTGTTTATGCTTTATCATAAAAACTAGTGTGAGAGTACATACCATGAGTACATTATGTAGCAGTGTATTTTTAAATATAATCGGCAACCCTTTAGAATTGACCAATCAGCAGCTGGTCCAAAATCGATCCCCAATTGTCTAGGCTTGTCTTAGGTTTACATCAAACAAGCGCGTCCTGAATCGGTCCTGCACGCTTCAAATGAAACTCCCGCACTATCCGTTCGACTATCATTCGATTTTTCCGAAAATGGCAGCAGTTTTATGGCCAGAAAGCAAAGGAAGAGGGCTGATTTGAGCAGTGTCAAGACACAAGTTGTACCGGGGCATATCATGATCTGAAGGCGAAGAAATGTTTGAGGAACGCCTACGAGAATTGGTTGAGAAAATATGATTGCGTCTTTATGAATGGTGAAACGTACATCGAGACCGTTATCCTCAACTCCGATCGATCGGCTGAAAACCCCGGAAGACTGTAAAACCGTTGACTGAGAAGCAACGCTTTCGTAATTTCGGGAAACATGAACCAGGAAAAACACCAAATATTGTAGGGGGTTGTGGATACGACCGCATTGTTGACGTAGAACTGCGAAATTATTTTATTTAATTCACTTGTTTATAATTTTGAATACAATCTAGAATGCATTAACAATTAGAATTAAATATTTAGTTAAACGTTTTCATGGCTCTGAAATGGACCCATTATCTGCGTAGTTCTGTAGAATCTGCCGAGGATGGTTGATTCACAAATCATTCTTGCCCTTGCGAGAACGATATACAAGCTTGCTTGCAAGCACTGCATTAAGTACATATCGTGAATGTCATTTCATCGAGTTCCACTATGGATTGGATGGATTCCTCAAGAAAAAAACACTGTCTGTACCATCTGTATTAATATCGAGCAACAGATTTATGTACAATGATTCCCACTGATGTTTAAAAAATATGCCCTTCTTTATTATTTTTTCGTTGTTAACGGAGATACTTCTTTTTCGAATTAATCGTCTTCGAATATAAGCATTAGCTACTCGTTGTTGACAGCACAGGTAGGTGAATACACGAATGCACAGAACAAATGTATGGAAAAATGGGAATGGCGTGCCTTGAGAAGCCTGCGACCCACTATTTCGCAGAACATAACACTGCTGTTTTACGTTCCGAGGCCCATCAGGACTGGGCAAAGGCTTAAAGGAGTTGATTCCGGATTTTTGTGACACTCCATGGAGACTGACAATGCCATTGCTTATACCACAACACCCTAAAAAGCTCCACCGAAACCAGTGCAAGACAGAAAAACTATGTTTGACGATAGCTTTTCTGGCGAAAACGGGAATAGGGGGGTCTTCGTAGCCACTTGGTTACGCGTTCGCTTACTAAGCGATTGATAGTGAGTCCATACTCAGGGCCCTCAATTGACTGTTCTATAAATAACCCAACAATGATCAATATCAACAGTCTCCGCTGTCCGGTCTGCTGAACAATGGAAGAACAGATAGAATACCCTGACGCCTAAATGGCTACTACAGTGTAATTTATCATAATGTAATGGAACAGAAAACCTAACGCCTAAATGGCTACTACTTCCACTGTGTAATTTACAATTTATTGAAACATAAACATATGTACATGTACACGATAAAAACCCGGCTCTGTTACAGATAAAATGCTAATGAGCCTGATAAATAAATAAATGGGATAAAAAAAAACGGGAATAGAATCCGGAGGCCCCATCTTGGTAATCGCCACGCTAACCCCAGGCTGTGGAAATCACTCGGTTTCGACGTAGAATAACGTCCCTTTTGGGGGTGCAAATTGGAAAACAAAAATTGACGGGTCGCGGAAATTGTCCAATTTCGAGCGCTTATTACTCAGTAATTCCCTGATGGATCTCTATCAACTCCCTATCAACTACTAATCAATGATAAAAAATATATAGTTTATGAAACTAGCTATTGAAAAATTGAAAAATGTCTAGTATTATCCAAATGAAAATCCTGCGTTCTGATTGGTCGCCTGGTGCAAGCAATCTCAATCATACATCAAGAAAGCAAGCATGCAATTAGGAATAAGGATACGAGACTGTACCATGAAATATGCGTTCTTTGCTTGGTTTTCTGCTGTGCTTCCACGTTTTGTATTGTCCAATTTTCACTTCTCCAGTTGTGTCATCTCAAAAGAGCAAGTTACGACTAATTGTGCTCGCGCAGCAAGTATAAAAGCCGTTTTCCGAGATTTCAGTGTTTTAGTGATACTCTAGACAGCGAGCGGTGCATGCTATTATTTAGAGAGAATTTGAAAACGTTGCCTACAAGTGCTAGGTTGCGAACAATATCGAATCGGTTTATGTGCTGTTGTTGTTTTCATATACCACACAATGGGCCTGATTCTCGAATACACTCCGAATACACTTCACGGCGGAAACGGAATGAAACGTATCCGCGATGACAACGGTACAGTGTCGACATCTGGATACGAGATTAGCTTCCCACTAAACTCATCATTATAATATCAAATTATCTTCAGATAAAATTTTTGTATGAGATTATTATATCACATGAAGAAAACAAAGTTTTCCAATCACATTGAATACCAGTTTGATACGAAGAAGATAATTTTCATTAATGATTTTTTATTTGAAAAGTGTTCATTCTGCCTGAAAACTCATCATTATCTTCGACACTTCACTAACTCGTAAAACGTAGTTCAATGGCGTGCCGTTATTTTCGTTTCCACCGTGAAGTGTATTCGAGAATCAGGGCCAATATCACGCAAGTGGGATGCCTTTTCAGGCAAAATATATATTTTTATCAAGGCTCATATGGCGTTAGCCTCACAGGGCCGGAAGTTCAATACTTTGACAATTCTTCTTATTATCTATGTTAGTAATATGTAACCGATTACTCGCGGTTGGCTCGAGGTTAGTATTACAAGTGTTTTCGTAATTGGGATGTTGCTGTCTCCAATGCTCTGTACGTGTGCCCGACACGGGGTACTTCCTATTGGGATTCAGCTGACCATTAATCAGCAACGCCCCCCTAGTCTGTACCTCATATCTAGCGTGGTGCGTCTTTCTTGACTCGAGGAATCCAGGATAGAATGGTCACTAGCCGGCGCAATCATCAGTTCGTGTAGAGTTGTCATGAGCGGTACAACCTTTGGCTCTTGTTGAATGATCAGTGGACTGCACATATAGAATCAAAGGATATATGTCACAATATTTGGCCAATATGATATTGCAATTTGTTCCAAAGGGCCTTAAAATGGAATTCAGCGAAGTCGATAGAACTTCGATTTGATTGTGGACTGCTTATTTCAGTTATTCTCCATCGTTCAATCTACAATCCTCTTTTTCTCTCCTAGTTATGCAAACCAGTTTGTACCCCATTCTCATCTAATCACCTTTTAATGACCCTCTTCAAATTGAAATTGAGAAGCAACGGGTATCCAAATTTTCCCTTCAGCACCGCAAAACAATGGTTGTTTTTATCGTTCCTCTCCGTAGCTATTGCTGCACGAATGCTACCAGGCTGCTCTTCAGTTGGTGGGCGGATTTACCCGATCTGTTTCGTAGCCCAGGGCGGAGCGTGCGGGAGGGTGAATTGCATCGCATGAAAACCGGAACTATGCAGGAACAACGTCCAGGCAGCATTTCCCTTGGATTCAATTAAAACTAATTACACATTTTCTTCTCCACTGCGAGCAACAGACAGACTGTGGAAGCGAATTGAGACTCCATAATGACTAGCAGAAAGTGGCGGGGCAAATGGAGCCATACATTGGAAGATGGTTCTCGGAACAGCGGTACATGAAAGCGGGAAAAGAAAATCTGCAGAAGACGAGTGCATCTTGACCTCACCAAAATGGAGATTCTATATGGCGGAAAACGGATGAAGATTAATTGAGGGGGTCTCCCAAAAGTACTAATATTCATGAACCGGTAATGACTTTAGAACTCCTGGACAACAGAATCATATTCACCGTATGACATATGCTCAACTGTATTAAAAAAATCCAATCTCACAAGGAAACAACGAGAAGCAACAGTGTATGGAAACAAACAAAAAATAAAACCAAATAGATTGAGGGCACTTGTATCCTTCAGCAGCTCAGCAGAACAGAAGGCATCCCAGTGCCGTCAGCATTATGCACTGTTTTTCCCTCCCATTCTCGTTGAGGCGTCTGTAACGAGTGACGACCTCGTTTTTTTTTCTTTCTGCAACTCTAGCTTCTTCTTGGAAGCGATCTTGGGCACAACGGCGGGACCTCGCGAACAAAAGACTCTGTCTCAGCCCACTATTCTCCCATTTAAATTTCTTCGCTCGCGGAAAATTCACACTCCCGCAAGCCATTGTTGAACATATCTTCTCCTTCCAATGGTTTGTTTTTGTGCAATGCATTTTGCGCCACTGGCCACCGAGTGCCGGGCAGCTTTCTTCTTTTGAAAAGTCCCGGAATTGAAACGGCGCCTTCTCCTAGGTATTAATTTAACGCGGAAACAAAAATTATTGTTGTTTTTAATTCAATTAGAAAAACACTGGAGGCAGTGCACCAGAAACATTGCCTGTTTTGCTGTGGGCGTAAAGCTTTTGCAGAGTTCGCTTTGGAATGATATTTCTCAAGGAGGGAGAGATTTCGGAGGTTCGTTTTTCCAACTTTCATTTCTGGTAGTTTATGCTCACGAGAGACCTACAATTATTTAAAACATTACAGACTTACAGTAATGTTTTGGAATAATCAAAATTTGTGTTATGTTAAAAATGCTTTTCGCAAGCATACACGAGGCTGAAGTGGGATGTAACAAGTAAACCAAATACTTACCGACTTTGTTCGGTATCTGTAACAGCCAAATATAGCTAAAAACAAAATTATTATCGACTTGATTTACATAACCGGACCCGATATATCAACAATCGAAATTATTTCATGCACTGGATGGTGTGGTTTATTGGCCGGTATTGCAGAGATACCTGCCAAAATGCTCGAAAAAGTGGTTCAAAGTTTGACAAGTGTACTCACGGATAGCGAGGCAATTATTGTTCAGTCTGCATGTAATTATCTACAGTTTTAAGAAAGCTCTGATGAACGCAATAGAGTTCTGTACTTGCATGCATTTTAATAAAAGTGTGCATGCAAGTACAGAACAAGCAAGGTGTGTGCAGCCACAACCTTGCTAAAAGGAATAATCATCGAGACGAACCAAATCACGAAGCATCAAGGAAGCGAAAAACGAGGAGTGGAATACGGATGAAGGAAGCAGTGAACGGTCTGAGGAGACCGTCTGCTCCATTCGTAGAAAACGGCGGATGAAGCGTATCGAGAGCTTCAAAAAGTTTACGGAGACATTGTTCAAGGCGAAACATCGTGATTGGTTCGGTAGTTTCAAATACAGTGATTTTGGTATTGATGACAGTCCACGTGAAGGAAGGTCAAAAAGCTTTTGAAATTCTATATTAAAGGTTTTACTCGAAAAAAATGCAACTCTTTCTTTCAAGTAAAACTTTTTATTGCATGGGTAAAAAAAAAAATGGAGTAAAACTAGTTTAAAGTGTGATGAAATTTCGTCACAATCTGTCAAGTGGCTATCGAGATGGCTTCAAGTAAGAAGTTCTTCGACAACAAATTATGGGCGCGGTCGTGGAAAATTCACGCCAGTTCCACAATTAGATCGTGAAACAGTTGGGAATCGACCATTCTATCATGTCCCGTGTGATAAAATTGTTCAAGGAGATTCAGACGATCCAGTGGCGTGCTGGCAGCGGAGGAACAGGGAAGACGATCGACCCCGTGGAGGCAAGGAAGGTGAGAGATCATTTCAAGCGCAATCCGAACCTTACGATTGAGGACGTGGCTAATAGGTGAATTCTTCCTTCTGGTTCGTCCAGCAGACAACGATGTTGTTTTTGTGCCGAAGGAGGGAAATCCGCCAAACTCGCCAGAACTTCACCGAAAAGGAAAATTCTGGGCGATTATGAAGGACAAGCTTCGGAAAACAGGGAAGTCTTCAAAATCGACCAGGATTTGAAGAAAGAGTGGATGAAAGTATGTATGAAAGATGGCGCATGTGTTGCACAGGATTTGATGGGTAGCGCTAGGTCCAAGGTGCGGGTATTTAGTCTAGGAGAAGAGGTTGAATAAACCAACTTTGCAAAAGCATAGCTATTATGTGTTTTTACTCCCTCAGAGTTTTTAAAATATCTGATTTAAATAGAATTATTGATGAAAACGGTTAAAATGAAATGTTGTCTGTTGAATTTTTATCGAGTGCGGGTTTTAGCAACGCACACTGTCAGGCAGCAATTCCAGCCATCCGGTTGCCTCTTAAGGAATCAAGAAATTATCAGAAATCAACTTTTTTTCAACAACATCGAACAGCATTGACGGGCTCATCCGTGAGCTTGTACAGATTGTACAAATTTCCAAGCATTATTACAAAAAGGTTACCCTAATAACACCTTAATTTAGGGCACATTTCGTAGGTACTGCCTCGGAAATGGAAGAAGTTTCTGCTGGTCTGCGACAAGGTAGTCTTCCTAGACCACAATACGTCAGGAACACGAACAATACACGCCACAACAAAATGGCGTGTTCGAGAGGATGAATTGAATTTTGTTTTGGGGGCTGTGGATGAGTACGTTCGCCCCGCCATATTTGTAACTAATCAGTGCCCGACTGCAGCTGTTGAGGTGAAGAAAAACCCTACAAACGGTGGACCGGAAGGAAGCTGAACATTAGCAAACTGTATGTGTTCGGGTGTTCGGCGTATACCCACATTCCGAAGGAGTTGAGAATGAAACTGAATCCAAAAGGATTCATAGCCAACGGAATCCGCTTATGGGATTTATAGTAAAAAGGGTGGTTGAAGCACGAGATGTAGTATTCGACGAGATCTCACTGTTTGGTGCGAAACGAGAAGCCAAGAAAGTGACAACAAAGCAGGTTGAGCTCTCTATAAGAAGCTTGTGGATGGACAACCAGAAGAGCGAGTGTTTGGACTACTACAAGAGTTTGCTTCAACAGCAATCTGATCGTGGAGTGCAGGAGCGAGCGGTTTGGAGCTGTGGACGATCAAGAAGAGAGTCTGTGAGATAAGACTGCTATGAGGTATCAGATTTGGCACTGAGTACGGAGAACTTCGTCGATGGTTTTCCGAACACAATGATAGGTCTCAAGAAGTGATATGACCGGTCATGTTAGGAGGAGATGATAAAGGAGGAGATCGAGGCACTGGGCCGCACATAGAGCTTGTGGAATGATTAATGTACGTGACTGTGACATCGTGCCCTGATATGAGTCTAGCGGTGAATTATTTTAGCGGTTTTCCAAGCTGTGTTACGGATGAACATTGGAGTTACCTCAAGCGTCTCTATCGTTACATACGAGGTACAACTGATCTGATGCTGGTGTTTCATCGAGATGACACAGAGGGAGTCAAAAATGGATATGTTGACTCGCATTGGGTGGAAGATATTACCGACCGGAAGACAGTCTTCAAGATCTACTCGTTGACAATATCCTAAACAACAGGGAAGCAGACATCGGTGGTGATATCTTCGGCCAAAGACGAGTATATGTCTAATAGCGGATTGAGGAGTGAAGATTGAAAAACCTACCGCGTTGAGAAGGAAATCAAGCGTGAATTCGGGTCAGGGTTGCCACATATACAGAATTTTCTGTATTTTACAGTTTTTTCGCCAAATTTCAGATACAGAATCTGTATATGTAGAATTACGGATTTTCAGAAAAGATGCATAATTTACAGATTGTTTTCGATCCAATTTTATATATTAAATTTATTACAGTGCATACATAGATAACTTGATTCATAATAATGTTGGACGTAACGCAACGAGATGGCTTTCGTTGGAGGCAATTAGTAAGCGAAATCTTGATCGACTTGAAGAGTTTCAACTATTCTTTTCGTTCCAAGTTGAATATGACCATAATCAATTCGCCAACCGAAATTGACTCATTTGAACGATCCTATGACTAAACCGATTATGCTGTTCCTAAATTTTGTTCTACCACTTATCGTTAACGTCAATCGCACTTTTTAATCAGAAAATTTCTCAATTTTGCGAAGAATGTTATTGTTGTTCATGTTGGGTAACATATGCTTGTTGAAGCTACCAAACCTTGATGATTTGATGCGTCAATTTCCTCGACCCGCTGAAACAGGTAATAGACAAAGCTTGGATATCGAATTGAGGCAGTTCAAGTCGAATATTAGAGTAGTGCGGGGCAAAGGTGCGCACCTATCTGTTGTCGTCCAATAACTCTTGAAATCAAAGCAAATAAAATTCAGTTTGTTTACCAAATTGTAACTATATATATATTACCTTCAAAACGTAGTACAAGAATTTCTCGAGTTTTGTTTGTAATTAGAGAAAAACCTATTTTAATACAAAATGGCAAATGCGTACTTTTGCCCCATAGTGGGGGCAAAGGTGCACACCATACGGGCAACAGTGCGCATTTATTGAATTGTACTTCTAAGGTAACTTGTAACAAAAATCAATGCTTTATCATTACCAGCGGAAGAAGCATCATTACCAGAGTGTGTAGGCACCATTCAGTGGGGAGGAGGGGGTGCTATATGATGTTTTATGGGTGGAAATGAGTATGGTCCAACATACCACGTGGAAATTTTTGGGAGGGAGGAGACTGACAATATAAGATATATGAAAATGTTCAACATTTGAAACAGAATTCGTTTTTATTAACAAACTAGCTAATCCGGCGAACTTTGTCCCACCCACATTTGATATATTGATGTAAATCATTTCGAGCGCTCAAGTTTCCACAGAAGTAATTTTTGTGTACATAATCTATACTCGCGGTACATAATTTCTTTTTTGACATATAAACCTGATACAGACTAAGACGCATCAATCCTGATACTGACTGTTTAAATCCGTTGCTCCGTTCTTGAGTTAAATCGTGAAGAACGGACACCAAATGATATAGATCATGTTTATAAATACATAGTTACCTTCACTTGATTTATTTGGAACACATAATTAAAAACAAAACAATATTTATTTGAAGTTCATTGTGAAAACATAAATAAAAATGAAACATAACCGTTATTGAATTGAATGCATGGTGAAAATAAAAACATGAAATTCATTTTGAATTATTTTTAAGCAATTGTTTATTTTTCTTCCTCATCTTGGATTTCGGTTCTGAAAGTTCCGACGCTTTTCCTTGGAGCGCTGTTGCTTCGTTGCGCTGTTGTGGTGTTCGAAGAGACAGACATGGTTCCAGAGATGGTTCCTCATGAAGCTAAAATCCCACTCTTCCTGCCAGTTTTGCAACTTGGTTGAATTCGTGCTGGAAGTTGTTGGCTTCCGCAAAATCAAACGCCAGACGACGTAAATCTTTGAAAGTCATACCATAGAATGCTTTGTCCAGTGCTCTGCAGTGGTTCGCCAGATCCCCAGACTGCTCACTCGTAAATACTTTTCTAAACCACCCTAGGTGCTCGTTGGCCCATCCCAGCAGAAGTAGCAATGTCGATAAAAGAAGATTGAAATTATAAATCACTCACAGATATAAGCCTCTTCCTCAGAGCTGATTCAGAAATATCGAGGTTTGCCGCAATCCAACGCTTCGAGACTTTCTGGAGTGCATTTCTTCAAATCAGTTTTCTTCTTGTTGGTTCTATTAAAAATTTAGTTGAAAACATTTTATATTATTTTTTCAGAGCAAAACTCTGGTGCGAACTTTGCCCCACAGCCACTGCCCACTTTTGCCCCACAAGCAATTTTTGAACTAATTTTAAAAAAAGCTCTTGAACTTTTTCACAAAAACGAATACGCACTATCATTTACTATAGAATGAAGGTTTCCTTGACAGTGTAGTTTCGAACTTTCCAGTTATTTTAGGTAAGTTAATCGTCATCTCCAAAACTGAAAAAATTAGATCAAAACATCGCAAAACTCTTTTTACCTCATAACTTTTTTCATGAAATGTATGTATTTATATGTGTGAGCTGCTGGTGTAATAATGTATCAAACGAATCCACTGTTATAGAAATTTTATGCTCGTTTGCTTCAAAAAGGCCAATGCGCATTTTTGCCCCGCACTACTCTATGGGACAAAAATTGAGTGACTCAGATGTAACTGGCTCCCAGCTGTTTGATGTTAAAAGGCGTGATGGGAAATTTTTGTGTGTCCATTGGTGAGATCGTTTGTAAGACATTTTTTGATGACAATCTTCAGCTTTTGTTGAGCGGATATTTTCGCTTTTTAATGCCAACGAAACAAAGTCCGGAAATCGATTGACTACCATAATTATGAACTCTATTTTGAAAGCGAAGAACTATGTATCGGCTCAAGGAGGATTGTCAAGGTTGAAATTGAAGGAAAATTTGAAGGCAAAGTTTAACAAAACCATGTATAAACATCATACAATTAAGAGAAGTAAAACTATTCTCTGATTTATTTTGTTGTATTGACACGACTTCAACAACCCCTAAATAAGAAAAATAAGTAAAAAATAAGAAAAATCAAACAAGATAAATAAAAATAAGAAGTGGAATAAACTTCTATTTTTTCGATACAGATCTTTCTTACAGATTTTTTTTTCTCTAAAAATATAGATATAGAGATTTTTTCAGAAAATTTTACAGAATTAAATGTGGCAACCCTGATTCGGGTGACAGAAGAAGGAAAACCGATTAAGAAATTGAATCATATGGACGTACAATATCGTTTTGTGAGAGATGAGATTCAGAAGGAATTGATTCGGTTAGTGTATGTTCCAACAGACAGTCAAATTGCTGATATAATGACAAAGGGACTAGCGAGAGTTCTGTTTGTGAGTTGCGCGAATTGCTCGGGTTGACGAAGAGTATAAAATGTATTCTTTTTTAATTCGGGGTTTTTTCAAACAATAGATTTTTTTGCTTTATTTTATTTGGCTTTGTAGAAGGTAGTACAAAGTATAAGTTAAGAAAAAAAATCATCACCATTGGCAAACGAGAATGTAGTTTGAAAATCGTTCAGATTACTCAAACTATCAATAAACTATCGAGATGAAATATTGAATAGAAAATTGATGTAATTGACTAATCTGTAATCATGCAAAGAATTACATGTCATCCTGCAGAATTTTTAACAAAATAATGTGTGAAGGAGAGCTTTATGATTGGCGCTATTTGTACAATTAATAATTAGAGTGCTTGCATTTTAATTCAATTTATCAGCCCTAGTCCGTAGCTCAATATCGGATCTCTGTCCTTGACAGGCAGATACAAGTACCACCTTCCCCTCTTCTCCATCACACCAAAAATCAAAAATACGCCCGTTAGCAACGGAGAATTCATGCATAACACATAAAGCGCCTATTCTATTGTATAATCTATCTACAATGGTGCATAAAATGCAAAGTACTCCCGATTCCAATGAAAAAACAAAACAAAAAAAGGAGTTTTCCATTTTAAGTGACGTCGCTTTTCACGCTGAAGCGCACTACCACGCAAGTGAGGGTGGTGCAGGCGGGGTCACTCGCTATCAGGTCAATCCCGATAAGCTGTTGCGTGTGTGTGTCCATAGAAACAAAAATCATCAATTTCGTCCCGGTGGATACGACGCGAATTGAGTGGTCACTTGATGGGAAATTTTGGGTGTCTGAAAGGGCGGGTGCTAGTGAGGGCCGGTAGATTCGTAAAATTACTCAAAACCAATTTGAGCCCCGGACAAACACACTGACACTGTTCGGAGAGAGAGAGTGGGTGTTTTGGTTTCACATGGCAATCGTGCGAGCATTGGAATCGTTTCGACGGTTTGAATTTTTGATAGTGTGTTAAGCCTATAACGCGCAAACTAAATATTATCAGATTCCCCCTTAATGGAAACTGCCCTGTTACGGCAGCGAACTCTCCTCATATGGGTAGAACCAGCGAGTTGATCCGGACTGAGGGATAGTGTAAATATTATCTATTTACGGGATTATCAGATGGAATATGCAATGGAACGGAATGCGTTGGCGGCGTTTCATAGCTGTGTGACAATCACTTTCCAATATGTGTTTCAATTTTTTCGATACCTGAAAAGTTGATAAATTTAATTGATTATGACGTCTGTGTTATGCGAACAATAAAATAGACAATGCTTTCCGTTGTATTAATTAGGATTAGTTTTACTTAAATTGACACCGTTTTGAAAGTGTCGCACTGCTTAGCGATGCCCAATTGACTAGAGATAAATGCTACCGTAGTAAATGACTAGTTACTGTTTCTCTAAGGCTAATCATACTTAGAAGTTTGGATTTAGTTAGTAATAGAACTCCTACCGATATCTATGATCTTTCAAAACTAATAAAATATATATACATCTCTCGAATTCATAGTTAAGAAGAGTATCGATTTTTTAATTGAATAGAAAATATAGCAGAGGATATTCTGGATGAGCTGTTGATTCCTATAGTTGTTCGAATATATCTGATCGCATATCGGCTTATGCAGTCTATAGTTTTAAACTTTTCAATAAACGTAATAATGGGATGACTTCCAAATAATCTCGTGGAACGATTACACGTTCTACCTCTACTACTTTTTTCGTTGCTCTTATTTGTATTTTGCGGTTGTTTGAGAATTAATCGTTTCTTCAACACTCTGACCCATTTTTCCTCCTACATAACGTGTAACATGGTTGATTTAGACGCTCTGCTGTTCCTCACTCGTCAATCAGAGCGTCGTCCCGTGCAATGGCTAACCACTTCATGGGTAATTTATCTTTCGGATAACATATTTGGGGGGGCCTGCAAGTGTCACATAACAGCTCCGCCTTCGTCAACCCTTCCCTTCGGGTCAAACAAGCTCCCCTTCCCCTTTTTCGCCCTTTTGCTCGTTACGACCATACAAAAATGTCGCGGCTTTCTCACTTCTGTTGGGACAGGCTCGAAAGTATCAAACTTTGCTCGGGACGGTTCCCTGTCAAGTAATGGGTTATTAATTATACCACTTGCCAGCTCCGTACTTTTTTTTGTTTCGTTTTGCCTTTATCTCCTTATTATTCTATTTTTTACAGCTAAAACTGGCGTGAATTGGCGAAACTATAAAAAAAAACTCACTATTATATCTACATCTAATCCTAAACGCTAAGGGGAAAGTGAATGTGTTTCTGTATTGCTTTTGCTTTTCTACTTTGTAGCCGAAATTGCGTTTGTTTTCACAAAGTGTATTTTTCAAATACTATCATTACAAACTAAAATTTGCTTTTATAAAAATATTTTCTGTCATGAATCTCTCTGTCTCTCTCTCGCTTTTGTTTTATGTTAATAATTCCATACTGTTTCATTTGTTTTTGTTTTATTTTACATCTTAGACATTGTATGTTTGTTGTTGTCTTCCATTCATCGAATCGGCATCCCCTTTGATGGTGCGATTTGTCATAAAACATTTTGATCATTTGCTTCTCTGCTAAGGAAGACAGTGTACTCTGTATTCGTACGGACTCTTGATTCTTCGCTTTTGTTTATTTCCTCGGCAAGTGTTGCCATGACACAATGGATAATTGACTCTGTATTAGAGTTTCTAATGATGTGATGTAGTGTATTTTTCAGCAGTTTTAATTCGACGCCAGGCATTTGTCTTATAATCAAATATATAATAATAAGATATGGTTGAAATAAATACAGATATTTTAAAAAAAATCCCGTTGACTTGCGTATCACATATAATGTTTGGTCTCGAACCCATTCGACTATCAAGTTCGTGACATGATGACTTATTTTTGTCAAATTGCTGAACAAGTTTATGAATTGAACTGAAAACTTATAATATCAATAATGACTCACAAGATCTGGCAACAATCTTATCTGACATATCGCAATTAATTTGAATTTGGTCATCATCTTGTTTTCCACTTCTGTTTTTTCCGACAGAGCTGCAGTACACGTGGAGATTCATTTTCATCTCGGTTTGTGTGGGATTTTTACTTCAACGCCATTATTATTGGAGTGTCCCACTTGACCGCAAAAAAAAAAATCTTTCGGACTTATCGATTAATCGATTAAAAACGTATATAAAATGATTGACACTTGCGATAGTAGCGCGTTTTTGTTGTTGTTGCTGCGGCTGCTATTGATGGCCTTTATGCTGCGATTGATGACGGTAATGATTCGGATGACGACAATGGTGACGATGATTGAAGATGATACCCGAATCTCGGGTGGTTTTGGTGTTGTCCTGCGGTTTTTTTTTGCGGCGTCCCCTACTTCTATTACCCACTGCTTTGGTTCCGTGGTCGATAATGGTGATTGATAATGACTTGGATGTCCTCTGCCGCTGCCGTCAGAAGAATGCTTCCAAGGAACAAGGACAGTTGCGAGGCCTGTTTTCGGTCAGCCTGTCGGCCCCTTCCGTCCCTGACGCGCATAGGAGGACTCACTTTTTACGGCCGGCCGCTGCCCTTGCTCGGATGCTCGAATGTTCAATCAAGGGTTTCTGGGCAAGAACAAGTGGCCTTAGAGAGGGTGGAACGAGGTGGGGGAAAGTACCTGAAGATTGATGAGATGTGTCATTATTAAGCTTTTTCTTAACGTTCCATGTTCTCCTCCTGGGTTGCAGGATACAGTTCAGAGGGTTTGGGTATCGAGAGAATGGGACGATTGGGTTCTAGTTGTTGCACAGCAAAAGACGATGGATTTATTACATGGCTTGAATGACTGTGTGTTTGAGAACCGGATTAAAATTGGGTAAAAGTTGTGATAAGTTGTACAAAATGCAGAGCACGAGATAAATCTCATTGGTTAGAGTAAAAACAGAAAAAAAACCCGAAACGAGGAGCAAAAATCATAAAGAAAATGACGATTTCGTTGACTTTATTTTTTTAAATATTCAAATATAATTCTTATTTTAGAATACACAGTTCCGAATATGGTTGTCGCTTTTTGGCTTTTTGGTCCAATTCGATTAATTTAAACTCTGATAGGCAAAATAAAGTGCCCACCTCATAATTATTGGAAACCTTTCATTTATTTGGTTCAAATACTTTTCTAGTTTCAAATACTGGAAAAAGTGAGACAGAGAATCTATTTGTATTGAAAAAAAAAACAATGACAAAAAAGTTTCTTATTCGAAAAATCGATATGTTTCCGATAAGTTTCCTCCAGGAGACCTCTCGGTTGTTTATATTTTAATATTTTGACATATTTTAATGTAATTGGCTCAACCTGGTGCATTTGATTCAGTTGAAAAAATTGAGAAAGCAGTGATTTCGAAAGCAATTCCTTGTGTATCCGACAATTGGTGGTTCGTGATGTACAAAATGGCGAATCGCACCGGACTATCGCTAGGAAGTATAGTATTAGCAAGGCAGCGGTTTGGAAGAATTATTCTGGAACCTAAAAACGTTTGGAAGTTTGGCAGAGGCAGAAAGCGTAAATTGGATGCGAGAACGGACACCAAGACCATGCGTGAAGTTAAGAACGATCCAAAAGTAACTGTCCGCGAGATCCAGGAAACCCATTTGTTTCGTCGAACTGTTCGTCGCCGTTTCATAGCATGAGGTGGGAAACGCCCACTTGTCAGCAAGGCAAACAAAGCAAAATGGATTGAGTTTGCCAAGAAACATACTGAAAAACGGTTTTCTGGGTGGACGAATTGAAATTCGAGCAGTTTATCCGAAAGCGGTGGATTCGATAGTTTATCTGAAAGCGGTGGCGCAGATCGAATGATTCTCCATCATAAAATTGATGGAGGAGGAAATGCGATAGTCTGGGGGTGTTTTTGGTTGGGTGGAGGGGGAGCCCTCATGAAAATCGACGGGATAAGGACGGCAGATTACTATACGGCGGCAAATTTGGAGGTTTCGTTGATCCAGCCAGGTCTTGAAGAGTTCGTATTGCAGCAGGACAACGACTCGAAGCATACTGTAAGGAAGATCAAGTCTTTCTTCACTGGAATCGTTGGGATGGCCTCTATAAAGCCCAGACCTCAACCTTATCGAGAATTTGTGGGCGATTTGTGGATGATAAAACTAGTATTACCAATAGAAACAACTATTTTAAAGAGCGGCCAACACGATCGTGTTTGTTCATCAGTTTGTGTATATCTTCACTTACTTCCTAACATCCATGTTATTGAATCATTCAAGCCATTATACAATAAAACGATACGTATATTTTGTAGCTTCCCGAGGACTGGTAGCCCGATGTACCTTCTCCAACATGGAGATCAACTCACAGTCAGATGGTGAACCAAATTGATCATGTTCTCATTGACGGACTATTTTTCTTAGACAACATAAACGTACGCATCTACCGAGGAGCATGTATCGACACGGACCACTACTTAGTAGTGATATACATGCGCTGAAAACTGAGTATCAGATATGTCAGAGGCGAACCCATGGCTCAATATAAAGCAGCTACGGAACCCCCAAGCGGTCGAGAAATACATGGTGTGACTTAAAGCCACCCTACCTCCAAGTCAGATGCAACTCCTCTCGAGGATGGCTGGGACAGGATCAACACAGCCGTCAGGGAACCTGCAACGGCGACACTAGACAACGACCGGCAGAAACGTTGCAGTGGTAGCTGAGAAAAATCGTCACTTAGTGATCTATCCGAGCTCTAGGACGAGCGAGAAACTGGCCAGCATAGACAGGTACGAAACGCCATGACCTCTCAGACGGGCGAAGTGCCAACTGGAAGACCGTGATCGTGTGAAAATAGAGAAGTTGTCCATGCTATTGATACGCGGAAGTTCTTCGAGAAGGTTAATCAATCCCGCAGGGACGATGAGTCACAACAGTAGAAAGCTGACATGTTGACAGATGGAAATAGCATTTCGAATGGCTATGCAGCAATATGGTGTTCCAGAAACGGATGACCGGGTGACAGCCCATGACCTCCACGAGATCCAGCGATAGATCAGAAGCCGCTGGTGCGGACGGACTGCCTGGTCTCTACAAATACGGTAGAGGGACACTTGTGTCGCCTATAGAATACGCTTCTAGATCCAACGTTTATTAGTGTTAACTCGTAGGTTTGTGGATTCATACCAGGTGGACTTCATATGATTTTGTATTGCCACGGATCAATTCTTCGATTCCGACAGATTCTGCAAAACTGTTTTGAGTACAACGTGTCCACTTTTCATCGAGTTCTGACAGTTGATCTCAGTAGCAGTATGATACAGTTAATCGAGAACAGCTATGGAAGACCATGGAAGACGAGGACAACTATTCAGATAAACTAATTTTACCGATCTACGTTACCATGAATCTTGTGATGTGTTACGTAATGGACTGTTTGTTGTTCAACACCGCTGTGGTGGGTGTGTTATGGAGAGCGACCATCGATACGGAAGGCATGCTTTTCTCATGGATGTTTTATCTTTTAGGCTTCGCTGATGACCTCGGAAGTCTCTGAGGCCGAACCGAGTGCGACTACACTGTTCACCGAGGACCCGAACGCACTTGGGGGTTTTCGTATGGAATGTGATAGTAATGTGAAGATAGTATGTAAATATTTGTGGGAGTACAGACGGAGAATGGCCAAGGCGAGGATCATGAACTACATGCGCTGTTTTAAGAACACCTCTTTACACTTCTAGTCAAAGTCAGTGAGCCGGACGCAATCGAAAGAAGTCGAATGACCTTTTTTCTTAGTAATCCTTTCGGCACTATACAGCAATTCCAAATGAAATCGTCCTAAAAATGCAGATTTCAAAAACTTGTATTTTTGAATCCAATGAAAGTGTGTATTCCGTTTGGGTTGGAGGAAATATGAGTTTTTCACAGCAATTGGGAATTTGCTGACTCAAGCGTAACTTCTGAATAGGGCGTATCGAGTTTAGTAAGAGAAATCTTTGATAATTTATATCTCAAAAACTAAGAATCGTACCGAAATAGTGTCTTAGAAAGAGTTATAGAGTATTGATGGTTGAATATGAAAAAAATGTACACTGAGAAAAAAAATAATACTCTTTTTTCATTTACAAAATAAAAATTCAATTTGCAACATCCAAAATACATATTTTTTAATTTTTTTTTAATTTTTTCATACAAAATAGAAGTCATGCAGAAAATTTAAAAAATGGGCCCAAGATGGTAAAACTATTTTTGACGAACTTTGTGGAACATCGAATTTTTAGGAATTTTCGAAACTTCGAATTTTTGTATGTAAACAATCATTTTTAGCCACAAATTATGAATCCTGATGTGATTTAAAACAAAAAATCAATCTCCTTCTAAATGTAGCCATTCTCGAAATATTTAAAAAAATATTTCTAATTCATTGTCTTTTTTATAGTAAATAATCCCTTTTAATATGTTTGTCGTGTTATACCGTCATGTTCATGAAATTTTATGAATTTGGTTATAATTTCCAACAACTTTTCGAAATACATCATCATGGTTCATTTTTTGACTCAAGCGTAACTTTTGAAAAGGACGTATCGATTTGAGTAAGAGAAATCTTTGATAATTTATATCTCAAAAAATATGAGTCGTACCGAAATAGTGTGTTAGAAAGAGTTATATAGTATTGTTGGCTTAATTTGAAAAAAAATATACACTGAGAAGAAAAATTAGTACTCTTTTTTTATTTACAAAATAAAATTTTCATTTGCGATATCAAAAAATATGTATTTTTTTATATTTTTTTCAATTTTTTCATATAAAATAGAAGTCATGTAGAAAATTAAAAAAATGGGCCCAAGATGGTAAAACTATTTTTGACAAACTTTGTGGAACATCGAATTTTTAGGAATTTTCGAAACTTCGAGTTTTTGTATGTTAGCAGTCATTTTTAATCACAAATTATGAATCATGATGGTATTTAAAACAAAAAAAGGTTATTATCAATCTTCTTCTAAATGTAGCCATTCTCGAGATATTTATAAATATACTAGCTAACTCGGCAAACTTCGTCCCGCCCATTTACTTGATTAATTCTCAAGTAATGCAGAAATTTGTGTTTTATTTGTATGGCAGCCACCCCTAAGAGAGGGGGAGGGGTATCTAACCACCATAGAAACATTCATTGCACCCTAAAGTTTCTATATGCCTAATTTGGTTTAATTTGCTTGATTAATTCTCGGGTAATGCAAAAATTTGTGTTTCATTTGTACGGCTGCCGCCTCTAAGAGAGGGGGAAGGAGTATCTTAACACCATAGAAACATTTATTGCATCCTAAAACCTCCACATGCCAAATTTGGTTTCATTTGCTTGATTAATTCTCGAGTAATGCAGAAATTTGTGTTTCATTTGTATGGCAGCCCCCCCTTTGAGTGGGGGAAGGACTGTCTAACCATCATAGAAACATTTATTGCACCCTAAAACTTTCACATGCCAACTTTGGTTTCGTTTGATTGATTAATTTCCGAGTAATGCAAAAAATTGTGTTTCATTTGTATGGCAGCCCCCTCTAAGAGAGGGGGAAGGAGTATCTTATCACCATAGAAACATTTATTGCACCCTAAAACTTCCACATGCCAACTTTGGTTTCGTTTGCTTGGTTAATTTCCGAGTAATGCAGAAATTTGTGTTTCATTTGTTGAGAGGGGGAGGGGTCTCAAAATATCACGAAAACCTTCCCCGGCCCCAAAAACCCCTACATACCAATTTTCATGTCGATCGGTTCAGTAGTTTCCGAGTCTATAAGAATCAGACAGACAGACAGACACAACTCCATTTTTATATATATAGATAATAATAATAATATAGATAGATTTGTAATTTATTGTCTTTTTAATAGTAAATAGACCCTTTAAATATGTTTGTCGTGTTATACCATCATGTTCATGAGACTTTATGAATTCGCTTATAATTTCCAACAACTTTTCCAAATACATCGTTATGGTAAAGACATATGTTTAGGATTTACGTTATGAAATATTCGAAGACATGTGGGTTAATACAGAACGTAGCGAGACTAAAAAATTCTTTTTTAACTTAATACAAAAAAAACTTTTAAAAAATTGTTGGAAATTATAAGAAAATTCATAAAATTTCATGAACATGACGGTATAACACGACAAACATATTAAAAGAGATTATTTACTATAAAAAGATTAGAAATTAGAAATATTTTTTTAAATATCTCGAGAATGGTTGCATTTAGAAGGAGCTTGATAATAACTTTTTTTTTGTTTTAAATCACATCAGAATTCATAATTTGTGGCTAAAAATGATTGTTAACATACAAAAATTCGAAGTTTCGAAAATTCCTCAAAATTCGATGTTCCACAATTTTCGTCAAAAATAGTTTTACCATCTTGGGCCCATTTTTTAAATTTTCTACATGACTTCTATTTTATATGAAAAAATTGAAAAAAATATAAAAAATACATATTTTTTTATATCGCAAATTAAAATTTTTTTTTCAAATAAAAAAAGAGTACTAATTTTTCTTCTCAGTGTATTTTTTTTTCAAATTAAGCCAGCAATACTCTATAACTCTTTCTAAGACACTATTTCGGTACGACTCATATTTTTTGAGATATAAATTATCAAAAATTTCTCTTACTCAAATCGATACGCCCTTTTCAAAAGTTACGCTTGAGTCAAAAAATGAACCATGATGATGTATTTGGAAAAGTTTTTGGAAATTGTAAGAAAATTCATAAAATTTCATGACGGTATAACACGACAAACATATTAAAAGGGATTATTTACTATAAAAAAGACAATAAATTAGAAATATTTTTTTAAATATTTCGAGAATGGCCAATTTTGAAAGAGAATGATAATAACCTTTTTTGTTTTAAATCACATCAGGATTTTTAATTTGTGGCTAAAAAGGATTGCTAGCATACAAAAATTCGATGTTTCGAAAATTCCTAAAAATTCGATGTTCCACAAAGTTCGTCAAAAATAGTTTTACCATCTTGGGCCCATTTTTAAAATTTTCTGCATGATTTCTATTTTGTATGAAAAAATTTAAAAAAAAAATTAAAAAATATATATTTTAGATATTGCAAATTGAATTTTTATTTTGTAAATAAAAAAAAGAGTACTAATTTTTTTTCTCAGTGTACATTTTTTTCATTGATGGTTAAATATCAATACTCTATAACTCTTTCTAAGACACTATTTCGGCACGACTCATAGTTTTTGAGATATAAATTATCAAAGATTTCTCTTACTCAAATCGATACGCTCTTTTCAGAAGTTACGCTTAAGTCAAAAAAATCCCAATTGCTGTGGAAAACTCATATTTCCTCTAACCCAAACGGAATACACACTTTCATTCGAATCAAAAATACTCATGTTTTGTCATTTTTCGATTTCATTTGGAATTGCTCAAATGCATGAAACGTCTAGATCTGGTGTCATCTCGAAAAAAAATTTTTGACCGAAAATCGACCTTCTGGGACTTGAGAGGCAATGAAGGTATGAAAAAAAAATAATTATCGAATTTATAAAACCGACCATGTACATTTTGTTTTTTGGTACAAACAAATGACTTGTGCAAAATTTCAGCTCAATCGAACATGATTTAGGGGTGCTTCAAAGCACTCAAAGTTTTGATTTTTTCATCCTCGAAAATATCCCAAGGGGAGTAAAGTAAATTTAGAAAATAGATATTGTGTTTTCTATGCCAAATTACTCAAAAAAGCATAAAACGTCGAGATCTGGTGATACCATGAAAAAAAATTTTGGTCGACCTTTTGGAACTTTTTTGGGACTGAGAGGCCAGTTTGGAAGATTTTCGAGGATCAAACAATGAAAAATTCGAGCGCTTTGAGGTACCTCTAAATCATGTCTGATCGAGCTGAAACTTTGCACAGATTTTTTTTTGCCCAATTGCCAAAATGTACTCGGTCGGTTTTCAAAATTCGATGATAAATTTTTTTCCATACATCCATTGACACCCTAATGGACGTGCATCATTACAAGTGCGAGAACAGGAATTGAATCCCCTCGTTATTTGTATGATTGGCACTGATGCGTTTAAACATTTAAATTTTGTGAAAACACGGTTATAAATATCATACCCATCACGCGCACTCTGTTCCAGTAGACATCACATAGGTTGAACAGTTGTACTTTGACAGGGACTTTTTCCACCAGGGAAGTCGTGACAAGTGCTTTTTCTCCTCGGAAAATTCGAACAATATCGGCTAGGATCCAACCCGAACCATCTAGAGTATGAAGCTGTCACGCGAACCACATGTCGTGATTATCCTTGATTAACAACAAGTGTTCAAAGAATAATTTTGTTGCAAGGCTTTCAAACGTTGAAAATTGCGCGTATATATTCCAGCGAGGCTGAATTTTGCTTACAAAATGTCTTCAAATGACTTCGTTGATTTCGCGAGTGTACTCATCGTGGGGGAAGGCGCGAGTACCTCGCGAGGGGGTGGGTTGAACAGCCATCAATTTCCAATATCGCAATTTTTCAAACTAAATTGAGTGGTTGGACGAACACATAACGGGCGCTTGGCTGCCGAATTTGTCCAATGAGTTTGTATTTTCATCGTCTTCTACTAATATTACCCTTCCTACCTCCCCCACCTCGAGTGGTTCCGTTATAAGAGATGCTACTGCTGTTGTCCGCACTGCAGGAATATGAGAATCAAGGGTCGCTAATAATATCGCGTCGAAAAATCGCGGGAGCAAGTCTAGAGCTTTCATTACTCTTCGCGCAGATGGCAGCTGGCGGAGAGTGTTGCAAGTTACTTTTTGCGCACGTCGGAGAAACGTGAAAATTGCCGTCGAGTCGCCGAGTTCTCAATGGTGGCTGGCTTTCTCTGTGTACCTAGTACTGGAAGATCCATCGCTTTTTGTCGAGTGTCGACATGCAGAATAGAGAGACAGTAGGGCAATGAGTCATCATTTAAAAGTAATTTATTTTCATCGCCGAAATTACTTTTTATCATTTGTTTTCGTTCGGGAATTGGATGGAGAAGGCATCATTTCCTTCCGGTGCCGTTTGATTGGAAAGTTGCGCTAATGCGTTCTTTTCATATTTTTTTCTGCGTGAGGATGACTTTTATTTGGAAAGAATGGCGTCCGATCGATACGCAGTCAGAGGAGAGGACGACGCGGAATGGGGGACACGAAAGTTGTGGAAATAGTGGATGTGTTGGAGGATTTGAGCAGATGTTATGAATCAAGTTGTTGATGCTTTGAGGGTAAATGATTAATGATAAAAGTATGATTCATATTTGTTAAATACTGCATCATATAACATCGATACTTCATCTTCAAATTTGTAGCCTATTTTCGATTCATTTGATATACTAGGTTGGTTGGAAAGTATGGGGAGTGGAAAAGATAAAAAATCCTATTTATGACTCGAAAATACTTTTTTCATTAGCGATTTTCCAATTTACGTACTCCATCCTAGAGAGAACAAAGGAAAGTGAGTTGCATAGGGTGAATGTTGGAAGAGCTTGTACTTTCGACCCATATCACCATTTCAGTATCGGTATCTAAAATATCGATATTTTCAAGCCGATAGATCAATATTTTTTATCGATACTTTAAAATTGATATTTGTCTTATCGACACTTCCATTGCAATATCGTTGACTAAGAATTTTGGGGTTGTCTTTGAAGAAACAACAACGTCTCCAGGTTGTCTGGATCAAACTGGCTGCGGTTGTTGAGGGTCCATGTATCCTCTAACCAATCATGCAAATTCATAAAGGAACTCGGACCAGAAAAATAGCGCGTGAGGAAAAGTTCTCTTGAATTGGAAGATCGAGTGAAAACCAATACAGGCTCAACACAGCTAGAAGGGCCAAGTAAACGTTCCTGATTTTCTGATTTTCTAAAAACTATGTTACATTAGGTTAAGCATTTTATAAGCTACATTCCACATTTATCAGATTTGGAAAATTAAGCGTACAATAGGAATAACGGATCGAAATTGTTTTGAATGATCAATTAAAACTTCTTATAGCTGTCATCGAAAAGGTAAAAAAATGCAAAGCGATTCGATATGTATGGAGAAAATGTATTGACAGAACGCCAGAACGGAAATTAATGCGTGAACTTTTGTTTACATTTTTAATGCATTACGTTTTGCAAAGCTGATTAAAGTGCGATTCACATAGCACGTTACGGAGAAGAACGTCTACGTTCCGTCAACGTCTCCACCAGTTCACACATGCAGTCAATGCTTCCACCAGCACCGTCACACCAAATGCCAAACGAATGATTTATTTAATTTTATTCATGGTGTCGCCACCTACAACAATTTTAAATTGCAATGCCCTCTTTCAAATTAGCATGCCTAGAATCAGTTCTAAATTTTGAAAAATTCAATGAGAATCATTGAATTCAATTATTTAAATGCTTAAACCCCGTAGTCCGACCCTTATGCAATAATAATAATAAATAGAATATTATTAGTTTGTCGTGTCCTCTCATCTCACCGTCGCCCACCCTCGACAGATAGTCGAACACCAGATGGTATCCCTGGTCATTATGCACAATGCTACAGTGCGTGCGGTAACTCTCGGTTGAGACAACGATACCTCATATCCATATCCCTAACCTGACCCATCCCACAAAAATTATTGCCCCTCTAACCTCGAGTAAACCGCGAGTAATCGGTCGAAACCTACTAAACATATATTTAAGTTGAAATTCTGTAAAAACAAATCATGAATTAGTGGCTCCGCAAAGCTCATGCGATTGAGCCTTACAAATAAATGAATTGAAAAAAAATAAATAGAATAATTCTTTCAACTAGTCGCGAATGATTTTCACTCCGAAATTTGGAGCTAAGAGATATGTTGGCATAAAAAATACAGTAAGTTACTTATAAAGCGATATGCTGAGGCACCACTCAGTGTCGCATTGGAGTCGGTTTTGACCAGTAATTGGACATTTGCGACTGGTGGCGAATTTCAATGTGGGGCCATAATTTGGGCCCCGAACTCAATGTTTACAAAAATGTCCAACTAGAGGTAAAAATGTCTAATTAAACGTGTTGCATCATAGATCTGTTCAATTAGCTTAATGTCGATGTAGATATAAATTACTGTATAACCAAATCAAAACCAAAGCCGAGACACAAAGCCCAGACAAAAACCAAACGAGCCGTCCGTCTCCGTCAATTATTCTTTTCTACAAACCCTGCCGGTCGTTTTCGTTGAACGTATGCTGACGGGTCGTTACGTTGCTGGTGTATGTGAATGTTTTCATGAGAATTTCATGGTAGAATCATTGACGTATCGTGACGTGACGGGACGTGAACGTGACGTGTATGTTGTATGTGAATCGCACTTAAATCCGAGTAAGGTAAGTGTGTCAACTGATACGAATCGTCGAATATCGACTTGCTGAGAAATTATATTATAGAAAACATACGCCACATTCTCAAGCAAATGGATATTCCGATCATTTGTTTGAAATTATAATAGGAAAATAAAAAAATTGAAAGTGATGTAACAACAGAACCAAATCGTCCGACAAGCAAAGAAGGTCAAGAGTACCTAAGAAACAGATGGAACAGGAGAGAACCACGAATTACGCGACTACCTATTTACTCCGTGATCACATCGATATCTTCATCTTCATCGTCATCATCGTCCCCATCATCGATCCCAGCATTATCGAACCCGGAGCTGGTCGTTGTGACCACATCGATCGTCATGCAACTGTTCTCGTCCAGTAGCTGTAGCTGCCGCTGTCGGGCCTCATCCCGATCGATGTCCTTACTGCTGTGATAGATTTTCCTACCACCGACCATGTCATCCTCCCGGTTGCATGCCGACTCCAGATGTTTGTTGAGATAGGACTTCAGAGCGAACGTCTTGTGACAGCGGTGGCATTCGAAGTTCTTATCGGTCGAGTGAGTCTGCATATGGGCCCGCAAGTTCGACCGATCGGCGAAGGCCTTGCCGCAGTGTCCGCAGCCGTACGGTTTTTCACCCGTGTGCGACCGGAGATGACCCTGGAGAAGCCATGGCCGCGAGAACAGCTTGCCGCACACTCCGCAGCTGTGGGACAATTTGTGGGTGAGCAGATGCATCGCCAGGGCAGGCATCGAGACGTACGCTTTGCCACAGGTTTGACACTTCTTGGCCGATTGCGAGTCAAGACTTCGATGAGTTTGTTTGTGGCGCGAGAGGTTGCTCGATGTTGCGTACTGCTTACCACACTCGGGACACTTGTATTTCCCCTTGGACACGGCAACATTCGATGGTGATGCTGATTTGGTCTCTGGTTGTGGTTGCTTTTCGTCTGTGACGGAGTTGTTCAGATCTTTGGGTGAAGTCGAGGAGGACTTCTTGCGATTTTTTGAGCGGCCGTCACTGGAGATGAGGTCATCGTAGGTATAGAGTTCTGCCATTTGGGCTTTGTTTAGAGCCGTGTCTCCAACCAGAGAGGAGGAGTCGTTGTTTGTGACTTTGGTCTTTTTGTTCGGAACCACCATCGCGGCAGATAGTTTTCTGTTCCTTTTGTTGGATTGGTTGGAAGACGATACGAATGAGACGATTGGTCCTTGGGCCGGTGAGGATCCATTGCTTTCGGTGTCGGACGAGTGCTCCGAAGTGGGTGGAGTTAGGGGAGCCGCGGCAGTAATAGTCTTTAGCGGGACTGAAGTGGCAGAAATTTCGTAACACGGTATTATCATAGATATCGGAACCGATCCGGGGGAACAGTGGTAGCTTCCGTCGACAATATTTATGATGTTATTTTGGACAACCGTTGGCTGCTCTGTGGATTGCTGGGTGTGAGAGGCGGCTGAGTTGTGGTTTGAGGGTTGAGTTCCGGACGTGACAAAGTTTACGGTCGGCTCCGAACTTTGAAGAATTGTCACAACGCATGGAGCTGGGAGTGGGGGCAGGCTTTGTGATAAGGACAATAAATCATGGGCCGCTTCCGTTTCTTCGATGCTCCGATCGCGAAATATTGGCGAGGTGATGTCGTACTGGAATGAGGTAACAGGCGATTGACGACCTGTTGTACTATTATTGCCGCCGCTGCCGCTGCTGGTTCTGTCGCTGTTGTTGTTGTTGCTGCTGCTGCTGCTATTACTGGCTGTGGCATACACGGAAGATGAGTTGATACCCGCGGGCACTGGCGGAGGTGATTTATTTCCCTTCTTATCTGGCGAGGGCTGCGTGTAAATTAACATCTGCTGTTCTCTTTTATTTGGATAATTATTATGGTTACGGCCGGATTTTAGCACCGTTGTTGTCGTCGTCGTCGTCGTTGCTATCGGCTGCGGGGAAGCAGTGGCGGCGGTGGCGGCGGCGGGGGTAGCTGTGGCGGCTGCTACTGTTGCTGCTACCGATGCCGAAGGCAATTGGTTGACGACGGAATGGTTTGAGGAAGCACTTACCGATAAATGTCTTGAGGAATTAGCTTTCACGTGGTTAAAGTTGATATTGTTATTGTTGTTTCTGGTGTTGGTGTTATTATTGTTGCTCCTGACACTGTTGGTTGGGATGGAAATGTTTGGAGCGCATTTCATATTTCGGCAATCGCTAAGTTGAATCGAAAATCCTGGAAGAAAGCGAGAGAGTGGAAAAGGTGGGGTTAATTAAATTGAAAGCCGCTGTACCAAGGCCTAATTAGTACTGGTAGGATTTGGCTGGATGATTGGCGTAGCGCGAGGTAAACTGGCTACTAATTTGTTCGATAGTGTTCAATAGATAACTTTAATTAAATAATCAGATTTATAAAGTGCACATTTAAATGAAAATGTCTTTCGGTTGATAGACTTTTTTATCCTCTGACATTTTTACATTTGGTGGTGGCTGCTCGAAATGCGACTCATATGGATAATTATAATACTGTCTATTTCTCAATAAGAGTTTAGGGTCATTTGTGACTCCATCTGACACAGGCTAATTTCCACATTCAGCTTTTCAATGTTTGCTAAAAAGATAAAGTTTGCAATTAATATAATATCTTCAACATCATTATCAAATAATGTTGGATTGGCGAATTTAATACTACTGCTAGTCTAAACTATAAAAAGCTCCTAGAAGCGCGGAAGTGATTTACGTATGATTCCGTTATATCCGTTTCGTTATAAATGGACGATAACTGCGTTAAATATGCTTCTCTTCTTATACTGCACAAAAACAGAAAATCGTACAAAAAAAGATCGCCCAAAATAGTTTTTCCTGTACTCGGAAGCAGACTGGTTTTGAAGCGATTTTTTTTGAGCGAATGTCTCAACTAAGTCCATTTGCAAAATGATGGTGGCGTGTCTCTCGATTTTAACAATCGTGTATTGGAGCCTTATAGAACATCTTTAGAGCCACATGATGCTTTGAGCCTGCCACCTGAATGCTCAAGAATCGATTTGGCGAAATCTCGAGAAATACTTGAAAAATTACACGGTAACGCAAATTGCTTGTATTCAGGGTTGCCAACTATAATTTTCAAAAATCAGGGTGAATGAAAATAGAAATCAGGATAGCTCATATTGGGTTGTCCGGAAAGTTGGTGTCAATTTTTGGGAAAACAAAATCATCATTCAGCCATTCCATGCCAAACCGGTATACTGCCAATGTTTGTATAGGAGACGTAAACGACAAAATGGACAAAATCGACTTTTTTGCTGTTTCGCATTCTACACAATATAATACGTTTGCTCAAAATGCACACAAACATTTTTTGTTCGAAAACATTTGAGCAATTTTGAAAAAACGTTTCCGAAAAATCACTGTTTGTCCGCATAACTGGCGTAGTCCCATATAGCTTCCATACATCGTATGAAAATCAACAATTGTCAGTATTATGTGCTACAAGCTAAATCTACATTTGCTGTACACCGAAATGCTGACGAAACCGCATTGCCTGGTAATGGACGACGAAACTTACGTCAAAGCGGAGTTTCGTCAGCTGCCGGGCATGTTGTTCTTCTCCGCAGAGGACAAATTCAGCGTTCCGGAGGATATTCGCAAGCAGAAACTATCCAAGTTTGCCAAAAAGTACATGGTGTGGCAAGCGATCTGCTCTTGCGGAAAGCGGAGCGCCCCCTTCGTGATGATCGGCACGGTAAACGGGCAAGTTTACCTTAAGGCAAGTTCACCTTAAGGAGTGCCTACAGAAGCGCTTACTACCACTATTGAAGCAGCACGAGGGCCCGACCATCTTCTGGCCGGATCTCGCTTCGTGCCACTATTCAAAGGACGTGTTGGAGTGGAGCAAACGGGGTCACCTTCGTGCCAAAGGAAATGAACCCGCCCAACGCGCCGGAGCTTCGCCCAATAGAGAAATATTGGGCGATTATGAAGCAGGCCCTCCGGAAGAACCCAAAAGTTGTCAAATCGGAGGCGGACTTCAAGAGAAAATGGATTTCTATTCAAAAAAAAACTACAACCTGACGTTGCACAGAACCTTATGGACGGGGTAAAGAGGAAGGTGCGAGCATACGGGTTTGGGCTCGAAGTATGAATAAAAAGAAAATGCCAAAAGTTGTTTAATAGTTTTTATTTTATTGTCTAAAATTTTCAAAAGGATCGGTCTACTGGGCGAATTTCTACAGCGTTTTTTCCGTGATGCAATTTGATTTGACACACCCTTTAGTACATGAGTATTAAGTGAACTTTGCAGGGACCTGAACCTGTAATAATCTGTAGGTGGAATATCCGGTTAGTTTAGCTGATGGGATAGCACATTCCAGCCAGATTTCAAAAATTTACGTGGCGTTTATGAAGCAAGTCGTTTCACAAATGCAATCGGGATCCAATTCATTTAAGGTTTTTCGACCAAATTGTGTGTCATTGAATCGCCAGAATCGACTATTCTTCCGAAAGTGACTGACTTGGATGGTCTTCTGTGATTCGAGAATAATGAATGAGTTCAGCTTCAAGATTCATTGCGAAAAATATGCAGGGACACCAGATATTTTTTTAAAATGCCCGCAATTGAATTTTTAAACTATATAACTATATATAACTATATATATAACCATATAACTACATATTTTTAAACTTTAAAGAATATAAGAAATCTGCCAAATGTAAATCTGTAACTCTTGAAGTAAAATTCTGGAGTCAGATCGTTGCACTATCCTCAATGTTCACTAATTGTATGAAACGAATAGGTTTGCAGGTGGAATAATGGCACTTTTATAATCAATATTTTAAATGAAAATAAGCCTTTCCGTATCGAATATGTATTCGACAAAATAGAGAAAAGCAATTTCGCAAATGGTGACAAGTATTAAACAAGAACTGTATCGGATAATAATTTATATTATAACTAGCTGACCCGACGAACTTCGTCCCGCCCAAAATAGATTTTTTGATTTGAATACTTTCAAACATCCACGTTTTCTTACTAAGTGAACGTTAGTGGGTCTAATTACTGAACTCATCACTGATTAATTACCCTTTGACCCTTTACAGTTTTCATTTTACTATAAATTGTCTAGTACTTCTACAGAAAATCGTTCTCATAATATAAAATTATTTTCAGACACAAATCTCGTTCAAGATTCTTCAAGCATTTGGAAATAACATGTTTCTCCGTTGCATGGAATACATGTTTGATACAGAGAATATTACAAAATAAAGACAGCTCAAATCGGACCATTCCTTCCTCGGGTTTAGGACACACCAACACATTTGGACTTCCATTTTTATTTATATAGATCGAAGATATAGGAATGCGTTATTCCGTCTGAAAATCCTTTTCCACTTTCGAATCAAAATCCATTTCGTTAGTGCCAACATCAAATGGACTAACAACGCTTAGCTAATTGTAGAACATATGGAAATTCAATTTTCCGAATTTTTTCTCCGCTATATTAATCTACGGGAAGAGACGAATACAACGAAATATAGATGACTCAAATTGAACCATTCCTTCCTCGGGTTTTGCGCTTACCAACACACTTCGCCTTCCATTTTTATTTATAGACTAGCTGACCCGGCAAACTTCGTCCCGCCCAACATTTGTTTTTTGTTATCAATACCTTCAAACATTCACATTTTCTGACTATGAGCAAGTTCATGGGTCCAATTGCAGAACTGTTCATTGATTGATCTTCTAATCGACCCGTTGAATTTACTTTTTACTATAAAATTCCTAGTATTTCTAACAAAACTCATCATTATAATATCAGATTATTTTCAGACACAATTCTCGTTCGAGATTTTTCAAACACTTGCAAATAACATATTTTTCCGTTACATGGAATAAATGTTTTTTTATACAGAAAGTATGATAAAGACCGCCTTAAATCGGACAATTCCTACCTCGAGTTCTGCTCTTATCAACACATTCGGAGATACTTTTTTATTGGTATAGATAGAAGAAGATATAGGAGTGCGTTTCATCACATTAAAATCCATTTCCAGTTTCGAACAAAGATCAATTTCGTTAGCGCAAACATCAAATGTACTAAAGGGTGTGTCACATCAAATTGCATCACGGAAAAAACGCTGTAGAAATTTGCCCAGTAGACCGATCCTTTTGAAAATTTTAGACAGTAAAATAAAAACTATTAAACAACTTTTGGCATTTTCTTTTTATTCATACTTCGAGTCCAAGCCCGTATGCTCGCACCTTCCTCTTTACCCCGTCCATAAGGTTCTGTACAACGTCAGGTTGTAGTTTTTTTTGAACAGAAATCCATTTTTTTTTTGAACAGAAATCCAAGTCCTCCTCCGATTTGACAACTTTTGGGTTCTTCCGGAGGGCCTGCTTCATAATCGCCCAATATTTCTCTATTGGGCGAAGCTCCGGCGCGTTGGGCGGGTTCATTTCCTTTGGCACGAAGGTGACCCCGTTGGCTTCGTATCACTCCAACACGTCCTTTGAATAGTGGCACGAAGCGAGATCCGGCCAGAATATGGTCGGGCCCTCGTGCTGTTTCAATAGTGGTAGTAAGCGCTTCTGTAGGCACTCCTTAAGGTAAACCTGCCCGTTTACCGTGCCGGTCATCACGAAGGGGGCGCTCCGCTTTCCGCAAGAGCAGATCGCTTGCCACACCATGTACTTTTTGGCAAACTTGGATAGTTTCTGCTTGCGAATCTCCTCCGGAACGCTGAATTTGTCCTCTGCGGAGAAGAACAACAGGCCCGGCAGCTGACGAAACTCCGCTTTGACGTAGGTTTCGTCGTCCATTACCAGGTAATGCGGCTTCGTCAGCATTTCGGTGTACAGCTTCCGGGCTCGCGTCTTCCCCACCATGTTTTGCCTTTCGTCGCGGTTAGGAGCCTTCTGAACTGAATATACGCAGGCCCTCCCGCTGCTTGGTCCGCTGGACGAATGAACTTGACAAATTCAGCTTATTGGCGACATCCCGGACCGAACTTCTCGGATCACGTCTAAACTGCTTAACTACGCGCTTGTGATCTTTTTCACTGACGGAGCATCCATTTTTGCCGTTCTTCACCTTCCGGTCGATGGTTAGGTTCTTGAAGTATCGTTTTAGTACTCTGCTGACCGTGGATTGGACGATTCCCAGCATCTTACCGATGTCCCGATGTAACAACTCCGGATTCTCGAAATGAGTGCACAGGATTAATTCACGACAACCAACACCCCCCCCCCTGCCTTTAGAGAGACACTCCTCACACACTCACACTCCTCCCTCCCTCTTAGGGTGGTCTGTCATACAAATGAAAAACAAATTTCTGCATAACTGGAAGACTAATCAAGCCATTGGATCCAAATTTGGCATGTGAACATTTTAGGGGACACGAAACGTTTCTATGGTGAATAGACACACTCTCTCTAAGGGGAGAAGAGGAGAGGGGTCTGTCTTCATTCTTTCATATTTTCTGTATCAAACATTTATTCCATATAACGGAGAAACATCTTATTTAAAAGTGGTTGAAAAATCTTGAACGAGAATTGTGTCTGAAAATAATCTGATATTATTGATGAGTTTAGTTAGAAGTACTAGGAATTTTTTATTAAAAGGTAAATTCAACGGGGTCGATTAGCAGATCAATCAATGAACAGTTCTGCGATTGGACTCATGAACTTGCGCTTAGTGTATGTGTGAAGGTATTGATACCAAAAACAAATGTTGGGCGGGACGAAGTTTGCCGGGTCAGCTAGTTTTTCTATATAATCGCCGTAACGTTCGAGGCATTTTTCATAGCGTGGCACGAGTTTTTCTATTCTGGTTGTGGATGTGTCATGCACCAAAAACTGCATTTAGAATGGGAGGAATAGATTTGGATGGGAATAAGGATAGGGATGGGAAAGGGAAGTGACTTTATTGGATTACTGCTCCTCTTTCGCGCTATCGGTCGCGAACAATAACATATCCAAAAATCAAGAATTTGTTCTATTTCGTTTTTAAATAATGATTTTTCAAAGTTAACCGATAGTCTTAAAAAATCATTTTTCCCTTTTTTCCCAAAAAATGTCGTTTCAAAATTCATAACTTTCAAACTACTGAATCGATTCAGATTATCGACATATTAAATTGAAGGCAATGAGCTAGTCTTCCTCGAATAAATATTAAACTTGCCAAAAACATGGAACTCTATTCGCACTGATTTCGTCTAGTCGTATAGAAATATCGAACGAAGACTGAAACATGTTAACTTTGAAAAATCATAACTCAAAATAAAGAAGAACACATCTCTGATTTTTCGATATGTTATGTAAAAAATCCTCAGCCTTCAAGAAAAATTATAAAAAAATATAGCGGCCTTGGTCCCGAAACCATGAAAACTAAAAAAAACAGATGCAATCAATAATCACGGAAATAAAATCGATATTTTTCGCAAGTGCAATCATTTTCAATTGGCTCATTGGCTTTGATTTGATATATGGATCATCAGAGTCGGTTCAGTAGTTCAAAACTAGTGAATTTTTGAAAATAGAAAAAAGCAGGAGCAATTCATATTCCGAACTATCGGTTAACTTTGAAATCATTGATCATTACTTGAAAAAGAAAAAGGACACATCTCTCATATTGATATATTTTATGTAAAAAATGCTCAGCTTCCAAGAAAAAAATATAAAACAATATAGCGCCCTTGGTCCCGAAACCATGTAACCTATAAAAAACAGATACAATCAATAACTACGAAAACAAAATCCAAAATTGTTGCAAGTTATTTTCCAGATATTTTTCCAAAAAATTCTATCTTATTGACTTCAACTTGGTATGTCGATCATCTGAATTGGCTTAGTGGTTCAAATATATGAATTTGAAAAAAGTCATTTTTGGAAAAAAATGTAAAAAAAATATTTTTTTTCGGACTACTCTAAAATGGAAATGGTCACCCTAACAAAAAAAAAAAAAAATAAAAAATACGTGTCTAATATTTTGCGATAAAGAACACAACTACCAATTTTGATGGAAATCTGAGAACCACTATATCGGTTTGGCATGGAATGGCCTGATATGCTAAACAAACCTCAAAGAACCTTCAGGCTGGTTTTCTGCTGAGACTTTTAACCAAACTTTTCAAACTTCCTTTCTTTGTTTCTAATTCTGAATTTCAAAGGTTATTCGTCTCTAGAAGCGAAAAATACTAATTTAAGGAAAAAAAGTATGTCTATCTCTTCCGAGGCTTAGAGAAAGCGTAAAAATATGTTGTAAATTGTTACACAAACTGGTTTCTAATGCGGCCAAAAAATCCTATTAGAAGACTAGAGGCAACTAAGTAATAACCTATAGAACAGTCATTCCATGCCAAACCGATATAGTGGTTCTCAGATTTCAGATTCAGAACTCTAGATTCGTTCTTTTCATTAGGGTGACCATTTCCATTTTAGGGTGGTCCGAAAAATCAACTTTTTCCCCTTTTTACAAAAATGACTTTTTTCAAAAATTAATAACTTTTGAAGTATTAGACTTATTTAGATAATCAGTATATCAAATTAAAGGCAATTAACAAGTTCAACGTTGTTCAACAAGTTAACAAGTTTGAAATAATATTACACTTTCAAAAAAATTGGATTTCGTTTTTATAATTATTGATTGTATTTGTTTCTTATACTTTACATGGCCTCGGGACCATGGGCTTTCTCACTCCCGACATCCTTCCAAAAATGGAAGTAAAAGTGACGAACCAGCCAAATGAGTTGAAAGTCACTATAATACAGACAAAAAAAAAAAACATGGGCGCTATATTTTTTATATTTTTTCTCGAAAGTTGAGGGTTTTCTACATACCATATCTGCACATCATCTGAATTGACCCATTAGTTCGAAAGTTATGAATTTTTGAAAAAAGCCAATTTGGGAAAAAGGGGAAAAATTATTTTTCGTGCAATCGGTTAACTTTGAAAAATCATAACTCAAGAACCAAAAATAACGCGAATTTTGGATATATTATGTAAAAAAAAACTCAGCTTTCAAGAAAAAATATAAAAAAATATAGCGCCCTTGGTCCCGAGACCATGTAAACTATCATAAACAATCAATTGCTGTAGAAACAAAATCCATTTGTTTTGCAAATAACGTTTTTTTTCAGAGAAGTCTAGCTAATTAGCTCCAATTTGATATGTTGATCATCGGAATCGGAATCCAGCAGGTCAAAAGTTATGAATTTTAAAAAAAAGTGATTTTCTGAAAAAAAAGGAAAAAATCGATTTTTTGGACTACCCTAAAATTGGAAATGGACACCCTAATAAGAAAATATAAAAATACTGGTCGAAGGCCTACGGATGGCTCACCTACGTATCATCCACAACGAAGGAAACGATCTCATTCGTTATATCCGAACAAATGAAGCGTTCAAGTTTACTTAGTTTGTTTAGTTTTCATATGCATTGTATCCCGTTGTCTCGTAGAGCGAGGTAAGTTGAAAAGCGGAACTATCATGAGTTTAATGTGCGGTTTTGCTTCTTGAACTATCTACAACTGGTTTATGAAATACTATATTGAAAGAATTACATATAAACATTTGGAAAAAAGGGTTTTGGTACACGTGAGATGTGGGGAAGTAGTCTAATACGCACAAAATGGACACTACATACTAGGAATTAATATACGGAACAATAACATCAAGAATGCTATTTTAGACGGTTTCATGTCAGAATAGAGCCACTCGAAACACCACTATAGAAGTTTATTAGATCATTCAAATATTCAAATATTAAGTAACGCACTCAAAAAGGAAGGAGGAGATGGCTTGTGGAAACTTGTTTAGAAATAAATCTAACTAAATCTAAACATTTTTATGCAAATGACCATTTGTTATATGTTATGTAGTGAAGAGGGAGTCTAAAATAGTAAAACAAAATTGCGTTACGTAATATTTGTAAAATTAATAAACATGAGTCATGCATTTATAAATTATGCAGAACATACTCAAGAACGAAGTATGAATGATACATATTTTTCAAATTTCTCATCATTCATTCATACAGCAGTCATCGACAAATAAAGTCCGGCATCTGCAGCAATGTTTAAAAAATAGTCGATTTTCACTGGTTTCAACTTACCCCAGGGTTGGAAAAAACATGGGGTGAGTTAAAATGCTCAAAGCTATACGGAAAAGGATTTTTCAGTTTAGTTTTCAAAACCACTACACTTGATTATCCCTTTTTGATTACCTGACGTGCGATTCTGACGATATTTTAGAAAAAAACATCGTTTTGGGACCGATTCAGTCAGTGCGTAAAAATATTTGTTTTGATTTCACGGAACAAGGAAGAGTAAACAAAGGCGCGGACTGCGTTAATGCATTCCAATATCCTGGTAATGGCTGTCATAGGGTGGGTTGAAACATAATGTTTACTTTATATATTTTTATCGCGTCAATCCATCATTCCTAGTAAAAGTTATGATTTCCGTTTTAACTTACAGAAAATTTCAACTTGCCCCGGTGTACCTTATATATTCAAGAAATTTTATTCAAACACTTTTCACTTGCTGGTTAACTAATCGAGATCGGTAGAGTGGTTTTATAACTTTTGGACATTGTTAGATAAAATAAAGTCGCTGGGTGGAGGGGGGGGGGGGTTTTGGCTTTGCTCTATTGATCCATTTGTGCAAAATTAAATTTCAGAATTTTATCTTTAAATGTGTATTCCAAATTTGATTTTTATTTTGTAGGAGATGGAGATTCCTTAAACATTGGAGAAACCCACATATCGCGAAGACAAGTAGTTTCAAGTTATGATTTTTGGAAGAAGACGTTTATAATTTAGATCTTCTTCTTCTTGAATGGCGTTAACGTTCCCTGTGGAACTTTTGCCGTCTCAACGTATTCATTAACTAGCGTCGTTCATTAATACTTGGTTGAGATTTCTATGCCGAATAACACGCCTTGAATGTACTCTAAAGTGGCAAGCTCTAGAATACGCGTGACCACAGTGCAAGCCGGAAGAATTTTCTTTGACGAAAAATCCCCCAACCAGAACGGGAATCGAACCCGAACACCCGGCATGATAGTGTGGGACGCTAACCACTCGGCCACGGGTGCACATAATTTAGATGCGATCTTTAAAAAATAGTATAAAAGAAAAATAGGGCAAATAAACATTGCGCATACGTAAAATGGCATTTCGGGTCGGTGTGTTTTATATGAGAGAAAATGGAAGTGGTGCATACTAGCATATACACTGCATTTACTGCATGACAATCGTCGGCAACATTTTGTTGCAGCCTTCTCGTGAAGTTATCTAAACTCGACAAATCGACACTGTCCTCCACAGAAAAGCCAATCCATTCCTCTATCAACGTTCCAGTTCAACTAATCCATTGGACAAAAACCCAAACCAGGGATACGCGCACTCCACATTCAAATTTTCCGAGGACCTGTTTCTTGACTGCGGCGAGGCACATTATCTGGACGATAATCTGCTCTCCCGCACAATTGTCGCCGAAACCCATCGGAATGGCTCTTGGTAATGTTATTTTAATTGCAATTAATGTTCGATAATAATACACTTAAAATGCTACTCCTTTAGGAGGCGAGGTAACGACGAACACAACGTCCTCCCATTGGAACGGTACACACTCAGTTCAGAGGACCCCTGTTCCTGTGGCTGCTCCGAGTATGAGATTCTAGCAATAAATATTGAAGTAGAATGAAATTTAATGCAAATGCGTTCATCGAACGGATGAACGGTGGGCATCTGGGAAGGATCTCTCGGTGCGGTCAGTATGGAAACGTACGAAGCAGGGAAAGACACTCCTGTAGGTGGGTATTGGCTTCAGCAGAACACAATGGCTGCGGAACGAAAAAGGTAACAACACTAACGAGCTTAATCGAATTTGAATGAAAATTGCTGCTCCTATTATGCTGATGTGGCAGAACCCTTCTGTCTGTCTGTATCTCGCTAGGCTCCAGAGAGTTGAAACCCCTCCCCCCTAAACCCTGTGGTCAGCCGGTAGGGTGGTGGTGTAATGTAGAGCATTCTTGTTCAGGTGAATGTTCACACAAACTAAAGACACCATAGGCATGTAGACCAATAATTTTGTATCCGAAGTAGCATCGCTCACACTCTCCGCAGCGAAGGGTATGAGTAACTTGTGCGATTCGTATGGGGCCAACTGCATTGGCATTGACTTGCATGCCCGAGTGCCTCTACGATGTGGCCATTTCAATAGGTAATGTGTGCAATTAAACTCTGCAGATTAAATATGAAATATTCATAAGTTAAGGACACAAACTAGCTCGGTATCTTTAATTTAGCGTCCAGAGGCAGGCTTTTCTGGGAATATGAACGGGACTTTGCTGGGTCGCAGCTAGTGTAAGCTAGTGCTGCGTAATAAATTAATTTTATCGCTGCGTCGGAATGTGAGAGATTCCGGTGGTAGATAATTGGAATTGTGGGTGTCTTTTGATAACATTAGTGAACATGATTATTCTGCAGAACTGAAATGTTAATGCAGTAGATAGTAGTGCCCGGGTGAACGATGAATGTTCAAGAAACTTTGATTGAAGCTCACCAACGATAATAATCATTTAGTGTAAATTATGTGACATAGGATGGTGTTATATCGTGAAGGTACAAATTTAATTTTTAATCAGCCTGTTCCTGAGAATCCAAGAAATTATCTGAGAATTCACTTCTGAATTACTTTGGTATACAAACTTAAGAGTTTTTTTTTCGTATACTAGAGTAAGGTTGAGTAAGGGCTCTTTTCTTATTTAAAGGGTGTGTCACATCAAATTGCATCACGGAAAAAACGCTGTAGAAATTCGCCCAGTAGACCGATCCTTTTGAAAATTTTAGACAGTAAAATAAAAACTATTAAACAACTTTTGACATTTTCTTTTTATTCATACTTCGAGCCCAAGCCCGTATGCTCGCACCTTCCTCTTTACCCCGTCCATAAGGTTCTGTACAACGTCAGGTTGTAGTTTTTTTTTGAACAGAAATCCATTTTCTCTAGAAGTCCGCCTCCGATTTGACAACTTTTGGGTTCTTCCGGAGGGCTTGCTTCATAATCGCCCAATATTTCTCTATTGGGCGAAACTCCGGCGCGTTGGGTCATTTCCTTTGGCACGAAGGTGACCCCGTTGACTTCGTACCACTCCAACACGTCCACGTCCGGCCAGAAGATGGTCGGGCCCTCGTGCTGCTTCAATAGTGGTAGTAAGCGCTTCTGTAGGCACTCCTTAAGGTAAACCTGCCCGTTTACCGTGCCGGTCATCACGAAGGGGGCGCTGCGCTTTCCGCAAGAGCAGATCGCTTGCCACACCATGTACTTTTTGGCACACTTGGATAGTTTCTGCTTGCGAATCTCCTCCGGAACGCTGAATTTGTCCTCTGCGGAGAAGAACAACAGGCCCGGCAGCTGACGAAAGTCCGCTTTGACGTAGGTTTCGTCGTCCATTACCAGGCAATGCGGCTTCGTCAGCTTTTCGGTGTACAGCTTCCGGGCTCGCGACTTCCCCACCATGTTTTGCCTTTCGTCGCGGTTAGGAGCCTTCTGAACCTTGTATGTACGCAGGCCATCCCGCTGCTTGGTCCGCTGGACGAATGAACTTGACAAATTCAGCTTATTGGCGACATCCCGGACCGAACTTCTCGGATCACGTCTAAACTGCTTAACTACGCGCCGCGACGGAGCATCCATTTTTGCCGTTCTTCACCTTCCGGTCGATGGTTAGGTTCTCGAAGTATCGTTTTAGTACTCTGCTGACCGTGGATTGGACGATTCCCAGCATCTTACCGATGTCCCGATGTGACAACTCCGGATTCTCGAAATGAGTGCACAGGATTAATTCACGACGCTCTTTTTCGTTCGACGACATTTTTCCAAATTTACGAAAAATTGACAGTGAAGCATGGCCAACGTGATCTATACACTCTTTTCTGATTATAAGCGAAAGCTGAAGATATAATTCCTAAAAATTAAATTTCTACAGCGTTTTTTCCGTGATGCAATTTGATGTGACACACCCTTTATTGTAGGGTTGTGCTTCATTGATGTAAGTTCAAAGTTCAGGATGACGCCCAGATTTTTGACTGTTTGAATTATAATCAAAAAGTCGGTCACCCTATGCGCGAAACTACTACCTCCTCGGCTATGTTCAGTTTCCGTTAGTGGTCTCTGTACCAATAGATTAGCTGAAACAATAGACCAGTTAGATCGTACCCATTGGAGTGTATAGTTCGTGCGCGCGCTTAGAAGAGTTCAATCGTTTTTTTGGATGTACCGTTTAGTTGATAATCTTTGACTCTATTATTATCCCGCCACCCGAAATCCAGTGAAATTACATATCTCGGTCGAACATTGACAATTCTACTTTTTTCTACAGTTTGGTTTCCAAAACGTTAACTATTGCTTCGGATAGTTTAGGAATGCAAGGGCTAACGGCAATTCCACGTAATTTCGTACGCCAGATTTGGTGCTTGATTTAAAAATAGCCATCAAAAAATATTGTTTCCATTTTTATTTAATATTCCAGTCTGTAATGACATGTTTAAAATGGGTATCCAAAAAAATGACATGTTGACTTATTGATCCAAAAAATTGTTCGCTTGTGAATGCACCCGTACAAAAGAATATGATTTCGCACATATTTGCGCCATCGACTAGGTTTTCCGGTGGTGCAATCGTATCGAATCTATGCACCATCCATACCAAACGTGTTATAATCATGTTTAAGAACACAGAGCAAGTGTCGAGCCCAGAGTGAACGTAATTAAATTTCTATCTTTAAGGGTGTAGTAGTGGACAAAAATATCGGATAACATAAATAAAAAAATAATAAGGAAATAAAAAATCAATTTGTTTCTGTTTTCTCAAAAAAAATTTAGACTAACACAATTCAAATTAATATATCTCTGCATGAAAAAATCCTACATGTACGTTAATGGAATCAAATGAAAGTTGGTTGGTAATGTTAATTGACGTGAATTGTAAACATTGTAATTCTTAAGTCGCCAACAGAGAGAAATGCTAGGGACGTTAGGCCTCTGTACAATATAGATTTGAAATAAACTTCAGTCTTATTCTTACAGCCGAAACGAATGATTTAGTGTTTTAAAATTCTAAAACATAAGTTAAAGTTTTATCTAGTATACTAACAGTCTAGGAAGATAAAAATAGTATCTACAACATCGTCATACAACTTGTAGGCAACAGAGGTAAAAGATTCAACAGAATGAACGGTACCATGTCATATCATCATAGAAACATTTCTTGTACCCAAACACCCTCACATCCCAAATTCGGTTCCGTTTGCGTGATTGATTTTCGAGTATTGCAGCCCTGGAATACCAGATCACCTACGCTCCAATGTTATTCCGTCGATATTTTCGGAAAAATATGGGAAAGTTGGATCTGATAAAATGTTCTTTACTGACGGTTCATACATAAACGGGTCCACTGGCTTCGGCATCTTCAATGAAAATTCCAGTGCCTCTTTCAAACTCAAAGATCCTTGTTCCGTGTATGTCGCAGAAATGGGTGCGATATACTATGCTCTAGGGATCATTGAAACACTGCCCATCGACCATTATTTTATTTTTTCAGACAGTCTCAGAGGCAATCCGCTCAATGAAAGTTGATAAACGCTCATCTTATTTCCTAACTAGAATAAGACAACTATTGAGTGTTTTGGTCGAAAAATTATTCAAGATTACCTTAGCATGGGTTCCCTCTCATTGTTCGATTCCGGGGAATGAGAAAGCGGACTCGCTAGCTAAGGTGGGCGCTTTAGAAGGCACACTTTTTGAAAGGCAAATTGCTTATAATGAATTTTTCCACATTCCTCGTCAGTACACGCTCGTAAGTTGGCAGCGCATGTGGAGTGGAGATGAGTTCGGTCGTTGGTTACACACGATTATCCCTAAGGTCTCGACGAGTGCTTGGTTTAAGGGATTGAATGTAGGTCGTGGTTTCATTCGCGTGATATCTCGGCTTATGTCGAATCACTACAACCTAAACGCGCATCTCTATCGCATTGGGCTCGCAGCAAACAATCTTTGTGATTGTGGCGATGGCTACCACGACATCGAGCGTGTTGTCTGGTCGTGTATCCGGTTCCATACTGCTCGCTCTCAGCTCTCTAGAGCACTGAGAGCACAAGGCAGACAATCGGATATCCCCGTCCGGGATATCTTAGGTAGCCGTGATCCTGATCTTCTGCTTCATCTATACCTGTTCCTCAGAAACGCCGATGTCAACGTTTAATGATGTTTCCTTCGTTGTGTCCCTGTTTCATATCCCTCCTATCCGATCGATAAACTTTTACTTAGTCGCGGCAATACATACACACACTCTTTACAGATACACGGGTTGTGCAGTCCACTGATGATTCAACAAGAGCCAAAGGTTTTACCGCTCATGACAACTCTACACGAGCTGATGATTGCGCCGGCTAGTGACCATTCTATCCTGGATTCCTCGAGTCGAGAAGACGTACCACGCTAAATATGGGGTACAGACTAGGGGGCGTTGCTGATTAATGGTCAGCTGCATCCCAATAGGAAGTATCCCGTGTCGGGCACAGGTACAGAGCATTGGAGACAGCAACATCACAATTACGAAAACACTTGTAATACTAACCTCGAGGCAACCGCGAGTAATCGGTTACATATTACTAACATAGATAATAAGAAACACTGTCAAAATATTGAACTCCGGCCCCGTCAGGCTAACGCCATATGAGCCTTGATAAAAATATATATTTTGGAAAAAAAAGTCAAAGTACAGGGTGCTCAAAAAGTTTGAATACACTTTAAAAATGTGTTAAAAAAATACAATACATTCTTTTTTGCGTCATTTTTTATTGAGACAATGTTTATTGAGAACCTTTACAACATATTAGCGAGCGTGAGACGCTTCTCAAAAGAATCGTACGCGGCACACACCTGGTCCATCGGCATCTCGTCCTAGATCTAGGAAAGCTGGAAGGGCACAAAGTCTTGTCGAGAAAATCATTCAAATTCTCCCGACAACACGCTTGGACAATATTCACCGTGTGGGCCGGTGCACCGTCCTGTTGAAAGACGTATTGATCCTTTCCGTTGAGGTCCCGAAGTGCCAGGGCATCAACCTTCTCCAGAACCTCGGTCTTTTAGTATGCGGTGATGATTTACACGTTTTTCTCGATAAACACCAGTGGGAGGCTCCCAAGCCTGGATACGGCCCCCAAACCATCACCGACGTGGCGCTCCAGAACCGCGAAATGTTTATGAGGGACGGGTGGATGCTAGCCAACGTCCGCGCCCACAGCCGATCATTTTGAACATTGTTTGGCTGTTGCAAGATAAAGAGTATTTCATCGGCAAACACGAACTCCTGACCTGCGTGCCGCGAAAGTATCAGTTTGGCTCCGTCCAGCCTCTTCTTTGTCGTGGGCTTGGTTACCCCGTTAACCTTGCGTTTCTTGTACGGCTTGTATCCCTTGTTCTTTGTCATGATGGCAGTCCCGTTCGACATATCCAGGTTAACGGCGGTCTTCCGGATCGAGCGGTTCATTTTTTGACGAACCCGCTCCCTCACCACCTTGATGGCTGCTGGCGTCCACGCCGCACGCGGCCGCCCGGATCTCGCAAGGTCTTTGGCCGAGCCCGTCTCCCGGTACCGACGGTTGGTGGTCTAGATGAAATTCCGCCTCACCCTGTGGGACTTCGACCACCGGAATACGTCGCCGGGTCGCTCATCTCTCGCAAAAAATGATGTCGCGGTACTCCTTCATCATGCGTGGTGGACAAACAACAATCGTCAGCAAATCGACACCGTGCGCGTCGGTTAGCCGATATATGAGACTAAAGCTGACACCAATACACAGAATGCACATGGTGCGCACCTACACAACGATGAAAAGTTGTATTTGAACTTATTGAACACCTTGTAGAGCCCGTTTCCTTTACAAAATTGATGCTTGTTAAATTGGAAAAGTTTCTGGGAGTTAACACTGAAGCAGCCTTATGCAGAGGATCATTAAAATCAAACCTTTTTCCCTTTTTATCAATCCTACGAAAAAACTGCTACAAGCATCCTTAGAAATTATCTGCCATCCATTGTTCTGAAAGCTTCTTCTGCTGACATCCCAACATAAATATTTTTGCCGCTTTTCAAATGATCTTCAAACATAGTATCATTGAACATTGAAACAACGTGAAATTCTTTGCAGATATAAGTGAGAATGGTTAGATAAAAAGCTCTTCATGTAGCATCGTTAATTCAGGATTTTCAGCCAAGAACAAACAATTAAATCTGTTGATCTGGGCCAAAATATACTCAAAAAAAGCAACAGAGGTTATGTCATTGAATCTTTGGGGACAGTCATATTCTACAAGCAGTCTGATTTTTGTCACAGTTATACTGAAATCTTTTTCATCTGTACTATTTCTTCCAAAAATCTGTATTGCAATCTGTACCATTCGAAATATTTCTTGCATCTGTTGAAAAATGGTACTCAAGCCTCACATCACTCATTTGTTTGATGATTTTTATACACACTCTTTGACTGCATCAGTTATTAATATTTCCGAGCTGTCCTATGCTGTAATGTTTAAAATTTAAGATTGTGATCATCGTATATCGTATCGTTGCTTTACTGATTTCGATGTTTAGTGTTATGGTTGTTATAACGAGAAAAAAATTACTCGACAGTTGCCGAGGAGTGACATATCGAGCGAACTGTCATTTTTTTAGTCAACCGATTTTTGTTCAACAGAGATTACTTTAACCCTCATATTCTCGCGCACCGGTCTGTGAGACCGAGAAATCAATAATTCGTTCAGTTCTCAGAAAACATCAACATTTCGAATTTGCAAATCTCTCTAGCTTCGTCGTTCTTCATCGTTTAGCGTATCGCATGTGTTGGTACGAAGGGAACGAGTGTCACTTTTTTACCACTTTTGGTCTGAGATACCGACGCGAGTATAGGAGTAACTTTTTTGGATAAGTGACTTTTTTTCTGTTTTAGAATATTGTTCAATGCATTATATAAATTAATGTCAGTGGCGAGGAATATTCATTGAATATAATGCATACGACCATAATCGGACTGTTCTTATTTAATTTTAGTCTTTTTGTCATATTATCCGTCGACATATTCGCCGTTAAATTCATACGTTCAAAAGCAAAATACAAATGTTTGACTATCGTATAGTTATTCGCTAAATACAAAGGTCACACATATTCACACTCGTGATAGACATGCACTTGTGGAAGAATTGTAAACCGCAAACTATAAACTCATCGGTGGCTTATGGTTATGTTTTACAGTTACATCTTTGAGAATATTTTTTATAATATATGGGCTGAAGTCGCAGGAAGTTCCTTTTATGTCATCTTTATATTCTCCATAAAAAACAGGTATTAATTATCAGTGCCAAGAACACAGAGACAAGGAATATCAGAAATATGCAAACTTCATATAATTATCTAGTCTAACTATCTTGATCCTACATGGTCGTATAACATTCTACTAACCGGAAAAAAAAAGAAAAACACGCTACAACTGCAAAAAAATATATTTGTCTCGAGCATGCGGATATGGTATGTTCTGATTCTTGCACCAATGAAACCACAATCGATTAATACGTTTTTATGTTATTTTATAACTATTTAAACACTCGACAAAAAAAATTAGAGGAACAGAGTGTCGGATATTTTAAGTTTTTTTTGACATGCAGTAACTTCTTAAAAAAACAACGTATATCGATGGGATGTACATCAGCTACAACTTTCAGATATTAGAATATTCTACGTACATATTTTTATCTTGATGTGTGTAGGTTAGGGTGCCAATGAATGTTGGGAAAAAATCGACTCTAAAATTTCAAAAAGTTACCCTATACAAAATGTTCACCACCTCGAAAAAACATCCTATGTCGAATTTCAGCTGAATCGGACTCAAGGTAGAGTGGCGCAAAGCGGTCGAAGTTTGAGTTTTTTGAAAATCGAAAAATCACCCAAGGAGGAAAAATCGGGGTTTTTGAAAAAAAAAATTTTCCCAATCAAAATAATTATCTCGATTTTTCATTCGGAACTTGCTACGAAATGTTAATTTGCACGATAAAATACCCTATGCAAAATATCAGCTCATTCGGACTTCATTTTACTGGTGTCGCAGACGTTAAAATTTGAGTTTTTTGAAAATCACCGGAAATCGGAGTTTTTTTTTTAAAAAAGGTGCCAAATGTCTTGAAATTGCATGACACATCGAGATTTACAGTTATCTAAAAAAAAGTTGATGGGCCTAGGGGCACGGACGGGATCTTGACATAGGACTGTGATTGTGTGTAGTAATTGCATTTGAATTGAGTTTTTCATTGTTCAAAATCTGTATTTTTTTTCTTTTGATACATCAAATGGATGCCCTGGAGAAACCGTTTCCTGTATGTACTTGTATCCTTGAAACGGGTTAGATGACATAACGTGGTAAAATTCGGTACCGCATTTTGTTCAAAAATGTACACAAAAATACAATTAAAGCCATTACTACCCTTTTCTTCTGTTTATTCAATCATGCAGAAGGAGACAAAGAGTCATCATGTATCTTTTTTGAACACAAAACAGTTAAGACCTACTTAAATATAAGCATGAGTCAAATTAATCTATGACTACAAAAATATATTATAGATAAAAATAGCATTATCTCCTTCGTTACCACGTTGTCCGGAACATTGTTTGTAATAACTCTATAGCCCTGTAAGATCGCGACTACTCAAGCTATCATAATCTGATTTACATGGGTATACCCTTTCGATCATCTAAATCAGTAGCCATTTAAATTCATTTTTTGCATTTTCACATAACCAAACAACATACTCGATATTATGATATCCTGGACCACAATTACACAAATTGTTGGTAGTGAGACCTACACGATAAAAACATGAATTGAGCACAAATTGATTGGACAACATACAATATAATATAAAATTATTGCCTATTATCGGTAAATGGAAAATAATTCTCGCATAACTTTTGAAAAGGTCCAATGTAACATTTTCGTCAACTCGAGAAAAACGAAGTTGAACACCCAAACATTATTCCGCGAATTGTCTTAAAAGCTTCCGATCTTCATCGCTACTTTCACCACTAGCAGTCAAGAATAACTCTGAAAAACCAATCGTAACTGTTGTTCCGTGATTTGAGATTAAAGTTGAAGACTAGGAGCGAAAAATGTTACATTGGACGTTTTGTCTGCCCGCATTTGCACATTGGACATATTACGTTGCACGACAAAATTTTGAAACTAACTTCTAAGCAACAATCCAAATAACAGCATTTCATTCTAAAGGCGAATTATTATTGTTATCACTCGTCGAATTGCATTGAAATCGGTAACAACAACTGTAAGAAACAAAAACTCAATACGACCGAAGTACGACTTCGTATTGTTTTGACTGCTTTGTTACTTCGGACGTTTCGGGCATCGGGAAAGAGGCGTCCGAAGTAACAGCCGGGCGCTTCAAATCAGATTCTGTACATTGGATATTTTTTGTATCAGCGATAAAAAGATGAAGAAGATAGATACGTGACCAATTGTTTATGTAATGCATTCAATGATTGAAAACTAATAGCGTGCATCCATTAACTCGATTTGTTTACATTTGTTACATAGGACCTTTTCAAAAGTTACGCGAGAATTCATTTTACGCATCAACTCACATTATGAGCTAACGCTCGAATTTAGGCAAAAAGATTGCTCGTTGCGTCGTGGAGGGAAGCGAGTGGATAGTGCAATCGAAAGAAACATACCCAATTAAATCGTTACATTGTTAAATTTTTTTTACTATTTACTATATTTTGCATAGGATGTTTTTGACGTAGGACTACGTAGGGTGCCAAATCGGAAAACAGGTCACGTTTTTATGAAATAAAGTTAACGTTAATAACTATTTTTGCTGCGAACATTTTGCTTTCCCGAACAGAGCAGTCAATAACGGGCAACTTATGCAGCCGCTAGGATAGAAATAACGAAGGGTGATAGAGAAAAGAGAATATTTGCGAAGTAAACTCCACCCTTGCATAGTAAGTAAGCTTTCGCTAGCGTATAAGTATTGCATCTCCTCTGAGGAAAATTATCAGAATCTTTCTGTGCCCGATACAACAAAGGTCGCTTATTCTGCTCGTTTTGTGTTTTATGTTTCCCCTCGCGCTGTGAACGCTAGCGAATATGTCACTTGAAGTGCATCTGGCATTGCGATTAACACAACCATCCGAGCCATGACAAAGCAGGCGAATCAGGAGAAGAGAGCAAATGATTTTAGGTCGCTTCTAGCTATTAGTGTTTGGCTTTGTGTGTGTTGCTTGTTTTCGTTGCGCGAAATTTAGAACTTGTTCATGCATAAGTAAAAGGTGAATAGCACACCCTCGGTACTTTTAGTTGTCATCCGTATTTGCGGTCGTGTCTCGGATACTACCCTCCGTATTTTTTGAGGTGGTGAACATTTTTTACGGGGTAACTTTTTGAAATTCGAGATGACCATGTTCATTGGCATCCTAGTGTAGATGGTGTGGGCAACAATATCGGTAAGAAGTGAAAAATCGATTTCTCTCGGTTTTTTCAAATTCACAAAAAAAAACTAATTTGATTTGGAAAAGTAAATTTTCATTTTCAATCTTCATTTTAAAACTGTGCGTTTATACCACCTAAAATCCATTATTTTCATCGTCACTTCCCAAATTAGAAGTACAAGTTGCAAATTGAGCGCTTCCTGTTAATGCATACTGTTGACACGTGAAGTAGGAAATAGTTCTGTTCGACAGTAGTTGAAGAAGAAGTGACGAATAGTGAATCAGCTTGTTTTTCATTGTTTAGTTATTTGTTGATTCGGGATGTCTACAATAGTTTGAATATTGATGGGGAATATATATATATGTATATATATATATATATATATATATATATATATATATATATATATATATATATATATATATATATATATATATATATATATATATATATATATATATATATACATACATATATATATATATATATATATATATATATATATATATTCCCCATCAATATTCAAACTATTGTAGACATCCCGAATCAACAAATAACTAAACAATGAAAAACAAGCTGAAGGATCTAATGAGCAAACTGAAATGTTCGTACCCCGATTCTGAAGAGCCTGGAATGTTAGCTAGAATTAGACTTGGGATTGCTCAGTTCGCTTGTAAATTCATAGCTCATACGGATGCAGAATGTAAGGTTTAATTTCCCAGTGTCAAAGGATTTTTATAGTGTTGAAATTTTTGGTGACATTTCGTGGAATACATGCGCTCACGCAATGCCTTATTCTGTTCACTTGATAAAATTTCTATGTTTGTGGAACAAGTTTTGTTTTTTCTATTATCTTCAGGTTCAGGTTGATGCTATGAAAGAATGAGGAGGGACCATAATCATTTTTATTATAAAAAATTGTTCAGTATTTCCGGAATCTCAAAACATGGTCTTGAGAAGCAGCCGTCCTCTTTTATTGATTCTTCTCTGTTTAACACAAAACCTACCGATGTTTCATGTATACCTATTCCTACCACATCGGGTCAAATTACCCTTTATGAATAATTAGTGAACAATGACTCGATTAAAAAATTTTGTTGAGAAACGTGGCATACCATATTTCTCCTGTATATTTCGACATTTTTAGGATAACAGTTATTAACACAATAAAAAAAAAATCAAATTTTTTACACGCAAAATAGCCTTGTAGCTTAGAATGGTTACTGTTAGCTCGATTGGATAGTCAGCAATACAACTAATACTATTCATTCACAAATACAACAAAATATATAAAGCAATAAACGAATTTCATGCCGACTCGACTGACCGTTGGCAGCACCATCTCAGATAGCAGTGAAACGCTGTGAGTTTAAAGACATGGGTCATTTAAGCAACTTTGCATACTTGAAATATTCGAAAAATAGTTAGACTACTTTTTGGAAGAAGCCAATTTTTTTCTTAATTTTTTACAAAAATTTATAACTTAAAAACTATGATAACTACAAAATTCTTGTCAAAGGATAAAATGTAGGAAATAATTTAAATTTTCACAAAAAATACCAAAAATTTTTTGTAAAAAAAATTTCGCTGACAAAAATTGCATTTTGAAAATTAAAATTGATTTTACTCAAAAACGTTTTTTTTAAATTCCCAAAAATATATATATATGAATAGCCCTTTCAATTTCCAGCAAGTCGTCCATACATTGGAAGATGGGCACTTTTACAGGGAAAAAGTTTTTCGAACAACAACTTTTTCATGTTTTCTTTGAAAAAAAATACAACTTATCCTAATTTTGTTTAAAGTCAAGATAGGGATATGCTGTATTCGACAAAGTGTTGGATCTTGTTAAAATATAAACTTTGGTCGAAGACATCAACTTTCTATCTTTTATAGTTTTTGGAATACAGCTCATTTTTGTATGAAGACTCCGGAAAAAAATAATGTTTTGCTCGTAACATTTTTGTGTGTAAATTCTCACGTTTGACATGTTCTTGACATGTTTCTAAATAGAGAAAAGTTAGCAGAGCATGTTAATTGCGATAATTTATACATAAAAATGTCACGAATTAAACATTAATACTATTTTTTCAAAGAATTAAAAAGTTGTTGTTAGAATAACTCTTTCCATGTAAATGTGCCCGTCCGATGTATGGAAAACTTGTTGGAAATTTGAAGGGCTATTTATATCAATTTTTTCAGAATTTTAAAAGCATATGTTTTCGAGAAAAATGAATTTTAATTTCCAAAATATTTTTTTTTCAATGAAATTTTTTTTCCAAAAAATTCTTTGATAATTTTTAATGAAAACTTAAGTAATCATACAAAAATGACTTATATTCCAAAAACTATAAAAGATAGAAAGTTAATGTCTTCGACCAAAGTTTATATTTTAACAAGATCTAAAACATTGTCGAATACAGTATATCCCTGTCTTGACTTTAGACAAAATTAGGGTTAGTTGTATTTTTTTTTCAAAGAAAACATGAAAAAGTTGTTGTTCGAAAAACTTTCTCCTTGTAAAAGTGCCCATCTTCCAATGTATGGACGATTTGTTGGAAATTGTAAGAGCTTTTCATATATGTATATATTTGGGAATTTTAAAAAATACGTTTTTGAGAAAAATGAATTTTAATTTTTAAAATAACCTTTTTGTGATTGAAATTTTTTTCCAAATTTTTTTTCATATTTTTGATAAAATTTAAACAATTTCCTACATTTCATCATTTGACAAGAATTTTGTAGGTATCATAGTTATTAATTTATAAATTTTTGTAATAAATTAAGAAAAAAATTGTCTTTTTCCAAAAGTAGTCTAATTATTTTTCGAATATCTCAAGTATGCAAAGTTGCTTAAATGACCCATGTCTTTACACCCACAACGTTTCACTATTATCTGAGATGGTGCTGCCAACTCCTAAGACGAGTTGGCATGAAATTCGTCAATAGCAAGAATGTGTAAGTCAATGGTGTTGTATCACAATCACACATACAAATCTTTCTGATATCATATGAATGTTTGCACGGGTCAAATGACCCGTTGCAGTAGTTAGGGAAGATTAGGTATATTTCTCAGCAAAAAAAAATGGGTGGGTTATATCTAAGATATAATCGCAAGGTTGACGTGGGACTATCTCTGGAGTAGTGATCATTTGTTTGTATTCATTCGATTATTGATTGAATGAAACAATTTTCGAATTCAATTGAATTCAACATATTTGCTTTGTAAGTAAAGAATTTGAACAAATTCCATTTAACACCAAAACATGCATTGTAATAGATTATGTTTCTCGCTACGAGTAAATTTGATAACAGCATTTTGATTAATCATCAAGCGGTATGCGCAGAAATTCATTGATCAGAAGATATGAAGAAATATCTTCCAATGTAGTCTTGAATAACCGAGCCAAAGCGTTGTGTTCGTACCCGCTTCTGTAGTCCGTGTTAGACACATATTTCGGAGTGCAAAAAAATGTGGGTGCAGAAATACTCCCGACATGAATCAAAATGGATCAACACTTTCAACTTCCACTTTGTATACTATACTTTAATCTTGTAAGTTCATTCGCCTCTAGTATCTGAAATGACAATTTTTCCAAGCTCCTCAGTTCAGTATTACGTGTTAGGGAAACATATTTTGGTCTGCACAAAGAAAAGTGAATACAAAAGTACTTGTATTTGCAGAGCGAATTTCCCCAGGTACCTTGGTTTTGAAGTCCGTGTTAGGTAAATACATTTCGTTGTGAACAAAGGTTTTCCTAACTTTCATGTGTTTACAATGCCGCTGCTTCTCAGACACTTTGCTTTAGGGCGTTTAGATAACGATTAGATCACAGTTATTCAATTGTTTATAGCATGAAAAATAACATTTTATTCATTTTGATAGATTTGTAAACATATTTCCTACCAATTGATGCAATCATCTTTCCGATGTATTAAGTAATGTTATAAGCATTCGGAATATTGCATTTTTCCTGCATGTTCTGTGTTTAGGTTTTCATTTCACCCCCATATACTCCGGTTAGACGTAGTCCCACGTCAAAAAAAAACAAGAGAGAAGTTAACACTGAAAAATACATTCGATGTATGTTTTAAGAAATGTAGTGTAGGCAACGATGAACTTGGCGAACGAGTTATATTTTTTTATATCCAATAAGGATTTGCAGTTTCTCATTTCGTGAATTGCGATGAATATGGGTGTTTCCGAATTTCTCGCCATAATCATCACACAGACAGATATTTTTGTCGTCATCATCTATTTGTATAAACTTCGAAGATCCGTTCCGAAGCGGACATTGAAACACTAGAGATGCCTCCAAAGGAAACATTACAGTCAATAATCGATTTACCGTGCCTTTTGTTCCAAATCCTAAATCATCCTGGCCAGCGCTTCTTTTCAATAGCTTCCCGTATTGAACCCAACGGTTACAAATTGAAAAACTATGGGTAAATTGCGACAATGTGCTTTTGCCTCCTATATCTTCCCGATGTCCCCCACACACCTACAAACACACAAGAAGAATATCCGTTCTATCCGTACGATACGTGAAATATCTGTTCATTCATAGTGAGAGAGCACAACGCACCGTTCCAATCTGCTGATGGCGACAAACACTGTTTAAATCAACGACAGCACCAGACTCCGACACACATTTGATTCATGTCGCACGTGCAAAAAGCATCGTCTACAGCCACTCCGCCGCTCTCGATACTTTGGGGCTGAATGGGCAAGAAATCACAGAGAGTCACCCCCTAACCCTCCGGATTGCATTCCGTTGAAAATTATCACCATTAGTGCGAGTTCTACTATTTTTCACGTGCAGATATTCTCCGTTGCAATGAGCGGTGGTGGGGCTGAAAACGAGGCCTTCTGCTGCCAACTTGGCTTTCGGTTCTGCAGGGTTTTCATTGTCCCGCAGTTCGCTGCAATGGCTGCACATAGCATCCCCCTAGCGGATGCGGGACCCCGGCGACAAAGAAAAGCCAGGTTATATGGTCGATGCCAGGAAGGCTTTGCGTTTGGGTTTGGATGAGCAATTCAACAGCCAATGCCGCATGTGGTCACACTTACAGAGGGGGAGATTCTATCGCCCTACCAGTGCGCGATGGTACTTCTCTTGGATGTTCCACCATTTACATTTACATTTATTATTATTGTATTGCTCAAGGATATTGACATTGAAACGAGAAGAAGTACATTTTTATCTGTGTAAATGTTTTAACAAGACACACCGCGTAGCCAATAAAAAAAACGGCCTGTTTTGTAACGCGTTCGGGGACGTGATTCAGGGCTGCATTCTTCGCAGAATTTTCGCTATACACCTTATGGGACTGAGGGATGTGTATTGAAAAGACAATCCGCTGTTGGTGACGGCGACGATCAACCCACTTTTCTCGCAGCAGTTTCCAATTTGGTTCCGTCGCCGCCTATCGGTTGTTGTTTATCCGTCATAACATAACGCTTTATAATTTGGTGGATGGAAATAATGGTGTAGAGCTTGGTACGATAAGGACATTGTGGTTGAGCGGTGCATTGCTTGGTCATCGATGGCGCGGTGAGCCGTAGAATGTGATTGTACATGATGTTATTTTATCACTTGGATGGAAGACACGAGTACTGCAACCGTTGTTACAAACATGCATCTTTACACACGTACAAACCGGGCACACGACTAGATGCATGCGTTGACTTGTTGAACTCACTGTGGGTCGGTTAGTGTGTTACGGGAAATTATGCAAAAATTGTTTTTGTAGCATGAATGTTGATAAGTTAGGCTGACAGTACCATTTTTTCGACCAATTTCTATTGTCCCATCTTTTTATCAATTTGTACTGTATTTTGAGTATGAAGAAAAAAAATATTTGTATTGCTGTCCTGATTTATATCGATTAGTGACCTTCCAACCATTTATTGTCCTTGTTTGAAGAGATACTGTTAATTTTAATGATTATATTACAATTCTTCAACTTGAAAAGAAAGTAATATTTTTGATTAGCAAAGTCTAAACTAAAATATAGAAACTTGTGTCCAAGGCCGCATTGTTGACGCAGGACTTCGAATTTATTTTATTCAATTCGTTAAAGAACCGGTGCCATGCCATTGTGTTTTCTTGAGATCCCATTTTCAATTAGTATAACTGTTTGGTCGGGTGAACATCGGGGTTCGTCATCCGCACATTTTATGGAAAAAAATCCTCGCTCAGAATCAGTTCCCTGTTTCTTAAAATTCGAACGTGGTTAACCCGTGAGACTGCTAAACGAAGCACAATTTGACGGCATAGGAGTTGGAGAACAGTTTTATTTCAATCTTTACAAAACCATGATCACTCAGGAATCAAATGAACTTGATCATGTCAGTCGCAAGAGGTTTCGTGAAGAAGCCTCTTCACGCATATTTCATGAGTAATTATGAGGAATGCTTCCACCTTTCAGTATTGAGTGGCTTATATTTAGTGGCTTATATATATATATATATATATATATATATATATATATATATATATATATATATATATATAAACATGGATTTCTGTCTGTCTGATACGTATGGACTCGGAAACTACTGAACCGATCAACATGAAAATTAGTATATAGGGGTTTTTGGCGCCGCGGAAGGTTTTCGTGATAGTTTGAGACCTCTCCTCCCCTCTCTAAGGGGGTCTGCCATACAAATCAACACAACTTTCTACATTACTCGGGAATTAATCAAGGAAATGAAACGAAATTTAGCATGTGGAGGTTTTAGGGTGCAATAAATGATTCTATGGTGGTTAGACTCTCCACCTCCCTCTCTAAGCGGGGCTGTCATACAAATGAAACACAATTTTTTGCATTACTCGAGAATTAATCAAGGAAATGAAACTACATTTGGCATGTGGAGGTTTTAGGGTGCAATAAATGTTTTTACGGCGGTTAGATACTCCTCCCACCTCCCTCAGAGAGGGGGAGGGGAGTGCTGCCATACAAATGAAACACAAATTTCTGCATTACTTGAGAATTAATCAAGCAAATGAAACAAAATTGTGGAGGTTTTAGGGTGCAATAAATGTTTCTATGGTGGTTAGATTCTCCACCCTCCTCTCTAAGGGGGTTGCTTCCATACAAATGAAACACAAATTTCTACATTACTCGAGAATTATTCAAGGAAATGAAACTAAATTAGGCATATGGACGTTTTAAGGTGCAATAAATGTTTCTATGGTGGTTAAACACTCCCCCCCTCTCTAAGGGGGGGGGGAGGGGTCATTTATTGTACTCTAAAACCTTCACATGCCAAATTTGGTTTCATTTGCTTGATTAATTTTCGAGTAATGCAGAAATTTGTGTTTCATTTGTATGGCAACCACACCACACCCCCCCCCCCCCCTAAGAGAATAGGGAAGAGTATCTAACCACCGTAAACATATTTACTGCACCCTAAAACCTTCACATGCCTAATTTGGTTTCATTTGCTTTATTAATTCTCGAGTAATGCAGAAATTTGGGTTTCATTTGTATGGCAGTCTAACCACCATAGACACATTTATTGCACCCTAAAACCTTCATATGCCAAATTTGGTTTCATTTGCTTGATTAATTCTCGAGAAAGCAGTAATTTGTGTTTCATTTGTATGGCAGCCCCCCCTTTAGAAAGGGAGGAGTAGTGTCTAACCACCATAGAGACATTTATTGCACCCTAAAACCTTCACATGCCAAATTTGGTTTCATTTGCTTGATTAATTCTCGAGTAATGCAGAAATTTGTGTTTCATTTGTATGGCAGCCCCCCCCCTAGAGAGGAGGGAGGGGTCTCAAACTATCACGAAAACCCTCCCCCGCCCCAAAACCCCCTACATACCAATTTTCATGATGATCGGTTCAGTAGTTTCCGAGTCCATAAGAATCAGACAGACAGACAGACAGGCAGAAATCCATTTATCTATATATATAGATTTTAGAAAAATTATTACGACGTTCATTCCCAGGGTTGCCATAGTAAAATCTATGTTTTTGATCTAAAAAAATCTTTTTATCTAAGTTCTCCTTCAGAAGTTCTGTATTGATATCTATATTGAATTTATAAATCCAATTTTTAGCTATAATATTGGCTTCATTATTATTGTTTTGCATAGTTATTATTGATTTGACGATGTTGATGGTATTCATGTAGCGCCAGCAAACATACACACTATACAATGCTTCATTGAGGTGTAATGGAAGTTTAAACAGGGAACAGAATAAGGCATAAATCTGAAGAAATCTGAATAACTGTCAACGAATATGTTAATATTTATATTTATATTTGAACTTTAGTTGTTCAACGGTTTGACGATTCATTGCAGCATATGATTTTAAAAGTTATTATTATCCAGTTCAGGAGCTGATTCTTTGGTTTGTACGAAAGATAACTATCCATCATATATATTTTTTAATAACTTTCAATGAATTCCAATCTAAACATAACATAACATAAACATAAACAATCTTTGTGATTGTGGCGATGGCAACCGAGACATCGAGCATGTTGTCTGATCATGTATCCGGTTCCATGCTGCCCGCTCACAGCTTTCCAGAGCATTGAGGGCACTAGGCAGACAATCGGTTATCCCCGTCTGGGATATCTTAGGTAGCCGCGATCCTGATCTTCTGCTTCATCTATACCTGTTCCTCAGAAACGCCGATGTCAACGTTTAATGATGTTTCTTCCGTTGTATCCATGTATCATATCCCTCCTATCCGATCGATAAACTTTTACTTAGTCGCGGCAATACATACACATACTCTTTACAGATACACAGGTCGAAGGTTGTGCAGGCCACTGAACATTCAACAAGAGCCAAAAGTTGTACCGCTCATGACAACTCTACACGAGCTGAAGATTGTACCGCCCAGTGACTATTATACCCTGGATTCCTCGAATCAAGAGAGATGCACCACGATTGATATGAGGTACAGACTAGGGGGCGTCGCTGATTAATGATTAGTTGCACCACAATAGGAAGTATCCAGTGTCGGCCACATATACAGAGTACTGGAGCCTGCAACATCCTAATTATGAAAATCTTTGTAATACTAACCTCGAGCCAACCGCGAGTAATCGGTTACATATTACTAACATAGTCGTAAGGCAAAAATTGTCAAAATATTGAACTCTCGGCCCCGTCAGGCTAACGCCATTTGTGCCTTAATAAAATATACATTTTGAAAAAAAAAACGAATTCCAATGTACGAACGTGTTTCAGCAAAAGCGTATTCGACTCACAGAGTGCTGAGATATGCATTTCAAAACAAAAAACTCGAAAATTTGCCACGAGCCACGGAATTCTCTTCACTCATCCGGACTAATGTACCGTGGAATTGAAATATCTTTAATCGCCATCGTGGTCTTCTGGCGTCACGGTCACCATGAAATATCTTTGACCTGTGATATCTTTCGTTTAGAACACTTGTCACTTATTTCGATTTCAACATTAATTTTAAATATCACGAGATTTGAATACATAAGACGAAAGTCCGGACCATAATCCTCATTAAACTTACTCTAAAGCTCCAAAGTTTATTCTTAATAGATTGTGTAGAGTTTTTACTATTTCATTGGGAGGAGCCAAGTTAACTAATCATATGACAAATCGTTGTACGTTCATCCGTCAACATCCGTTGACAACATAAATAGTTATTAACGTTAAAACTATTCCATAAAAAATTTACATGTTTTTTTTTATCTGGCACCTTTTCTCAGGGACGTGATCTTGACGTAGGACTAGTTGAAACAGATTAAATACTGGAGGCTGAATTTTCTTAAAACGTTGCAATTTTTTCATGATACTGCGTTGAAGTACATTGAAAAATAAATGGAAAAATTCAAATTTATTCCGAAGATTCAAAGTCGCATTAGTAAAAAAATACCAGTTTATATAGATTACAGGAATTATAATTAATGGGAAATAAAGATGGAACAAAAAATTCTTACCAGCTGTAAATCGTTGTGGGGAAGTAATTTCAGAAAAGGAAAACAAATTTCTAGACTGTAAGGAATTCGTGAAGTTTACTGCTTATATTCATCCCTATTCTGTATTTCGATCGATTCGAAATATTTCGAACGACTTGATAAAATTCCATTCTGTATTCCGTTCGAGTTGTTTTTCCATTTCGTTCGATCTGTTTCTCTTCGGACATTCAACGGGCAAAACGTTCGAAATAGAGAATGCAAAATTATAACTCGAACGTAACAACGGTTTCGAACGTAATGGAAATCCGTCGGAATACAGAATAGGGCTGATTTTGTGCTTGTCTGGTTGTATCGGCATCAGTTACGATAATCGATAATCGATATTTGGACAACATAAAAATCATGGTATTATTGCTATGATAATTGTCAAACAGAATTTTGAATTTTGAAATGTATAAAATGAGTCTTTGTGTTCACCGATTTGGTGTTTAATATTGCTCTTCTTCGATTGAATTCGATTTCACACACTTCCTTGAACTAAAAAGATCCATAGATCCATCCCACTGTGTCCGGCTGACTGCACCAACCAAGGCAGGCGCAAATGATGATAATGTTGTACGATATTCGAACTCCCAGAAGGACCACACAACCCCGTATGTATTTAGCTCTCGCCCATTGTCCCGGATTCGGATGGATCCTTTTATCCCTTTTGATTGTGCCAAGGCAAAGCCCAAACCCTGCCTTTGTACCTTTGTTGCCACAGCACGCGTGTGGTTGCAGCCACTTTGATTTATGCTTATAAATGTAATGTTTTTGCACATTTAAATTAAATAGATATTTTATATGCTCTCTTTGTTTGCCAGCCCGCCCATCATCATTGTTACTTCTGGGGAATACGCGCGAAACCATTCAACGTGGTTGCTCACAAGAAAACAAAACGTGGCTATTTTTATCTTTCCTTCTGATTTCGGATGCTTTTGTTTTATGAATGTTTCCCACCGCCACCACCGGCCAGATAGATATGGACCGAATGGACGCTGGTGATGATGGTCGGATAGTTTGCTGCAGTCAACATCATCGGTGGGCCGGAATAGACTCCAGCATGCTTGCAGCTGCAAAGGATCTTCCTCTTTTGCTTCCCTTTTTCCCTTTTTTCACGCCACCCTTCCGCCCTTTTCGTCAGGGGGCGGAAGTCCTGGCGGATGTACGCATTCGGTGGAGCCTTTTTGTTGACTGCTACAGTTGCTGATCTATAACGTTTTCTGCTACGATGAGTAATAATTCCGCCTGGTGCACGATCCATGCGAGTTTTTGGTTCTACGCTACGTACATATGTGCCGAGGTTGGGGCTTTTGGTTTGGGTTCTGCCGTGTTGTGGTTACAAAATGGTGAAGTTTGCGTGTTTGCCGCAATAAACAATAAACTTATTTTATTCTGCTACAGCTGCTCGATACAAAAGGCTTCTTTTGGTGTAATTTACAATTGTTTGATCGTGGCGTATTGCACGATTCCCGATGGCTGGTTTGAATGTCTGTTGCATTGGGAAAACATTGGCTAATAGCGATGTATGTTCACACGTAGTAGAACTGGATAATTACAGTTTGATATTGTTGCTCTATCGTGCATTTTCTATATCTATTTAAATATATGAATTATTCAGAAATTGCAACGTCTGAATTGAAGATTTTTCGTTTGTTTTTTAAACATGAAGTAGAAATGTAACCATTTTATTTTTTTTTCTATCGCTACATGAGAGTGAAACGAATCATTTTTACGATGAATATGAGTCGCTTTCAATTATTTACTTTTTAACCCCGAAAAACTCAAAAATAACAAACCAACACGGGGTATATACTTAATTTTGCGATTGACTGTATGCCCATACACATTCAAAACTCGCATAAATATGAATTATGTTATCAAAAAATGATGAAAACGGAATAGTTTAATTATATCCTCGTGGATCTGTTGTTCATTTCAAATGACGTACGCAAGTGTGGTTTGTGGAGATTATTATTTATTATTTCAACCGTTCGGTTTGAAGTACATCCGAAGAAAACAGCTGCAACCACGGGAGCAGATCTCCGCACATAGCTAAATCAAATTCCCAGAAATGCCGTAAATATAAAACAGTCAAAACTCAACCCGTTCCACTCCATCGATTCGGCACAGACGTTATGTTGCTCGCAACCACACATTGTTACCGGTCCGAAGGATACTCACATCCATTCCGCCCCACCCCTTTCGACATATAACACGCCAAATTGTCTGTAGTGATCTTGAAAAGCGGAAGTGGTTTATCCCCCCTCCGTCCCGGCGGATAGGAACGGCAAGTGTCTGTTTATTGCCTCTGTTGCGCTATGCCTGCCATCACCGCACACCCCACCATATGACACGACTGCTGCAGTTGTCAGAAGTTGAGTTTTTATTGCTGTCGAGGTTACGAGATTGCAGCAGCAAAGCAACAAGAAAAATCAAATCAAATCGGAGGAGAGAAAAAAAATTGGCATATAAATAGACGTGGAAAAATGCTACAAATTTATTGATCAAACATGCACGAAATATACGTGTGTAATCAGTTGCAGACGGCGGTTGTATAGCAGCGTGGCGCGCCATACGCATCGACCAGAGCGACCCAGCGCGAAAGGCGGCGTGAATGACCACGTGCATGTGGGTGTTCGAAATTTTCATAAGCATGATCAATAGTTAATTCACTTGATTTAGTTAAGAGCCTTGACTAATTACAGTTTTTTCATATATGCTTATTTATTGTGTGGCTCGAAAAAAAATACAGCTCTATACTTGTAACCCGAGACGGCCGGTTTTGAAGCATTTGAAGACAGTTTTCTCTCCACAAAAAGCCCTTCGCGACTATGACAATCGTAGTCGAAGTTCCCACGAATTGCGATTGACTCTCGAATCAACGGCCCGGAATTGTTCCAATCCTGGAGGAACGACAACCATATTTTGTGACGAACAATACCTTCCAGTTTTATAATGTTTCAATCTACATTAAACCAAAACTTCGCCACCCACCGATAAATCCAAAGCTAATGGAGAGGCCCAAGGATAGACCAAAATCTCTCCACTGCCTGTGCTTGTGTCAGCTCTTTTATCCCACATTGGAATTATCCAGCTGGAAAACCACACATATAGACCATTTGACTTCGTATCCTGGCTCTGGACCTATGCACCTACATAACAACGATGAGCTGAGCGAGCTTTTAATCCGTTTTTCAGCTCCGATTAGATAGACCCATTATTAAGAGAGGGGGCCAGCTCGGTCAATTTAACCATAAATTACTGCGCTATCGATGCCTTAATCATTGTCTGAAATAATAGGATCATAAAACTACTCAATTAAGATTAACCCCCATCGGCTTTCCGCATACAATCGTTCCCACATCGAGTGGTGGTGATATGGTGGCACCGAGAAAAAGCTTTTACCGGCTTTCACTATCTGTTATGATGTCGGCAATGGCTTTTAGGGAGCGTTTGGGGGATGTTCCCGGATCTTCACATACTCACATGCTCGAAAGGCAGCGGTGATATGCTCGGAAGCTACTCCAAGAGTATGAGAGGCTTCATTATGGCGAGCCAAAAGAACTCCACGTTGGCACAGATGGCAGCAGCAGCGAAAGGTAACAATTAAACCTGCTCTACACCAGATATTGTCCGACGATGTTCAGTGTCTCTCTCGTTTGCCGGCACCTTAATCGCAAACATGAGTGGGTTGGTGGGAGGGTAGGTGTGTGCGATTGTGTGCTTTGTATCCTTCTATCGTTTCAAGTACATGTTCCCAAGTAGAAAGACTTGAGGCGAAAGCTTGTTGCTGCTAACAGCATGTTGCACTCGCCTCATATTCCAGCATTGTACAACAATACAAGTTCTGAATGGACGCAAAAAGTTTACTTTAACATTTACCAGAGTTCGGTCTTATCGTCCATATTGCAGAGCTATAGAGGAATGCGTTCGAGCTGAGAGCTACATGATCGCAACAAGCGTTTCACGCCTTTTGTGAATGGTTTCTTTTAATTGTTCGATGTGTTCTTCTCACTTCTCACAACCCCCAACATGGCGAACGGTGATGTCTGGTTAGGAAGTGTTATCATTGCTTACGGGCTTCTCTGGGCGATTACATTCGAATATTGATGTGTTGTGTTGGTGTTGATGCCATGGTGGTGGTGGTGCCATTCATTCTGATGATTTGCTGCAAAGATTTCGAATGCTCTCCAATCTAGATGATTACGAAGCAGATTAACTGGAGGGAAAACTACTTACCCACAGTAGTCACTTCCTCTGGAAGAGGCCCAAAAATTAAACGGAGTATATCCTTTGTCAACGCACACCGTAGGCCTAACGCAACCTCCATTCCGCATTTTGCCGGAAAGGAGTAAATCTACTCCTATAAATATTTATACTGTACACGTTTATAAGGGATTATGGGTTTTTATAAGCAAGATTAATGACCTCCTCAAGACGAACGAACGCCGAAGCGTCGGTTTTGATGGTACAACCTTTAAATTGTTCAGTGCCATTGCCAATGGGGCGACAAACACACCCCTTCATCCCACAGCAGGGGATCGGTTTTAGCAAAATTTAAAGACTCTCCAACCGGGCAAAGACAAAAGTAGCACCCCGAACCGAAAAATAGACAGAGCGTGAGGAGTGTCCTTAAAGAGCCGTGAAAAGGATATTGCGTACGCCGGTGTCGGTGTGCTTGACGGAATAATACGGCTAACAAGATTTTGATGACTCCGCTCGGTTGACGTTTGCCGCAAATACTTGACGGTTTCTGGCGAAAAGAGCACAATTGGTGTCGGGTTTCACGTTGATTTGAAGAAAATGTCTCGTCTCGAACGCAATCAAACGCTGAAATCCGATCCGATTGTTGAAAGGAGCAAAGTGGCTTACGGTTATCTCTCGATTCCGGTATCGGTGCCCACGATCTGTTACAGAGTTTGGATGGTTTAGTGGATTGTTTACCAAAAGTTGCACAGCTTCCATTTGATTTTCAATTATTTTTCAGGCACTCAAACAAAAGCTGTCAAAGCTGCTAGTTTGAGTGGGAAACTCCTGTAAATGTGACGCTTTGAAGCAGATTATGTAGGAAGTTTTAATAACAGATGTTCGTGTCACATACTCTATGATACATGAGGACGACATCAATTACCAGAAACTCGTTCGTTACCCTATAAAGAGCGAATCCAGGAAAGGCATCGCAGGAGGCGATATGTGAAAATTCTTGTTAGCCGTAGCTATAGTATCAGAGTTTGAATAGACTAGACGTAAAAATAAAATCGTGTTCAGTTAGAATAGAAGCGAGTTCAAAAACCGAAAACTTTCAAGCAATTCAAGACGTTGAAGAACCCCTGCATACAGTGGCGTCGATTCTCCGCCATTCCACTCCAGCATCCACCCGCTATCGAACAACAGACAAGGAAAATATGTGTAGCGGTCATTAGTTTCACTAGAAAAGATTAAAACGTATTATCATCATTAAGTCATAACTTATAAAGAAAAATAAATATTACATTTTTTTCAATAAAATTTTTGTAAAATAAAAAAATTAATCTGTGTTCTGCATTCACATATTCTCGGTTTTCAAAAGTCCCAATCCGTAGAAATGCAGAATAAATGTACGATATTCTGTATTTCACCAGATTTTGGCAACTCTACCGCTTAACACGAACCAACGTGCGTTTCCAGGTGGATGAGTAAATTGGAGGATAACTTCAGGTTTATGAATCGCGAAAAATTAAAAACATCTGCTTGATGTAGATCTGTGAATCTAACCATAAATAAACAATCTACCCAAATTTAACATTGAACCGAATGAACCATGTACGACAACCTAAAGCGAAAAAAGTCGTGGTCGAAGCGCCGTGAGCCGGCCCAAACCATCGCCAAGCCCGGATTGACGGCCAGGAAAGTTTGGTGTGTGTTTGGTGGGATTGGAAGGGAATCATCCACTATGAGCTGCTCAACTATGGCCAGACCCCCAACTCGGTTCTCTACTGTGAGCAGCTTGACTGTTTGAAGCAGGCGATTGACCAGAAGCGGCCAGAAATGATCAATAGGAATGGTGTTGTTTTCCACCAGGACAACGCTCGGCCTCACACATCTTTGATGACCCGCCAGAAGCTACGGGAGCTCGGATGGGATGTCCTACTGCACCCACCGTATAGTCCGGACCTGGCTCCAAGTGATTATCATCTCTTCCGGTCCATGCAAAACGCTCTTGGTGATACTAAGTTGGCCTCAAAAGAGGCTTGCGAAAACTGGTTGTCTTAGTTTTTTGCAAATAAGAAGAGGGGGTAAAAAAAAGAAATACATTTCTTTTTCCCCAACCCTATATAATGGAAAATTAGAATGATGATACTCAGAAAAAATAGTATCTGTCGGAAAATTATCTATTGTACTCTTAGAAATTAATGTGATCAAAATTTAATGCCGTCCTCTATTTATTTGTTGATCCTATTTGGGATTGAATTTTAAAACTTTTACTAGAAAATTTATAATCAAAATCACCGTTTCAAACATGAACTTACTTACGCATTTACAGTAGGGAAAGGTGGCCCTGATCCGACCCCCTAAATTACAACGGCCATCAAATTCTAGTTTTTTGGTGGCTTTGCCATTGAAATGTAACTTTAACTGTGTTCTCTACTGGTTGGTGTGATCCACGAGTGTTAAAAATAAATTTTAAAAAATTCGAGGAGTTGTATCCGAGACACGACCGCATAGGACGTAGGACTACGTAATCTTTTTTATTTAATTTGTTGGTTTATCATTTGCGAATTCGTCGAAATTTTATGAATAACTACGTAGTAAAAAGTTCCTGGAAAGGTTTAATGACTTGCGTGGTTTTGTAGGATAATTTCGAGAAGCAACGATTCTTTCTTGCCTTTGCGAGAACAATACACTAATTGGTCATATGTCGCAATTCGTTTCTATATATCAATGCACGCATTGCAATGAGTATTTAACGAGAGGCATCTTTCGTACATCGCCATTCAACAAACATCAAACATGCGTCTAACAGTTGCATACCGTTCGGAATCATATTTAGGACACTTTGTTCTAATATCTTGAAATGCTTAACGCACTGATGATATAACTATCAAATTAATATCACTATTGCTTCTTTAGAGTTATCCCTTGGTTTCACTATCATTTCACATGGGAACTACATTTGAATTATAACATAATCGGCAGAAATCTTACAACACTACTCATTATCGTTTGTGTTTGACGTTTCCTTAGCGTGAGCACGTAGAATTTACCCGTTCATTAATATTTAAATTTTTCCCGTATTCCATCAGTTCTCATCATCATTAACAGTTTACTGTGATTGCTTGGTAAGTGTTTCGCAGTTAACTATAAAATATAATCAAGTGTAATGTTATTTTCGTCCAAAAAATGACAAAATAAAGTGTCCGAAATTTGAATTCAATCTGTCCGAAATTTGATTTAGTGTCCGAAGTTTGATTATTATTCGCTTCATTTGAGAAGCATTTTATTCGATCATTTTTTTTATGTTTTCAATCAAATAGGTATCAAAGTAGAAAGCTTAAACTAACTAACTAATTTATTAACTAATTTATTAAAAATATCAACCAAATAATACCTGTGCATGAAGTTTAGATCTGTTTTCTGCATCATGTGCCTTAAGCGTCCGAAATATGATTTAGAACTGTTTGTCTTGCTTCGTTCTCTCATATGGTATACAGCAGAGATTTAAACTAATCTAGTTTTTGATTAGTTGTGCAACGTTGAAATTTTCGTCTCTTCCTTTTCACCGAAAATCCTTTTTCAGAGAGAAAGAGATGTGAGAGAATCTCTCTCTCTCTCTCTCTCTGAAGTTCAACGAGAATGCTTTTTTGTCTCTCATTTAGCACTGAAAATATGGAGCGAAAATTCAAACCTAATTTTACCAGTTTTCGCCCAAAAAATTGTTTTCGAGATAACACCAGATCTCGACGTTTAATGCATTTTCAATACATTTAGCATAGAATAAAAATCGATTTTCCAAATTTCCTTTACTCTCCCCATGGAAGATTTTCGAGCATCAAAAAATCAAAACTTTGCGCGCTTTGAGGCACGCCTAAATCATGTCCGATTAAGCAGAAACTTTGCACAGGTCATTTTTTTGGGCCAATAAACATATTGTACATGGTCGGTTTTTTCAAATTCGATAAAAAAATTTTCCATACCTTCATTGCCTCCCTAATATAGATATATAGATTAACGTTTATACTTTCTTTTTTATTCTCAGAAAACACTTTACAACTTCGTTTTATAATGAGGTGTAATATTATCACGCATCTATGCAACAGCACTAGTGGCTATGTGGATAGCGTGCTCGTGTAAACAGTCTTGCATTCTAGCCGACCTTAGTTGACAACATTTGGACTTTTTTTTTGGGTACTATCCCAAGCTGATGTTCAGTCTGAGAGAAAGAGATGTCTGCTCTCATAAATATGATTTTGGTTTGTCCAGTCGAAAATATGATTATGGTTTGTCCACTTTTTTGAATGCTCTAATTTAGCACACTTTTGTCAAATCAGGTATTCGAATGTTTCAAAACATATAAATGAAATTGTGTTTTTCATGATTTACAGTAGTTTTATAGTATATTTTTACGAAATCACGTGCTTTAAGGGATCATAAAATAAATCTTCTATTGGTGTCAATGCGCCCCTCATTCGAGTTAACTTTTAATCGATCACCAGATGACTATTTGGCACGTATTCAGACCTTTTCTGGATTATAACATTTACAAATATTGTAAACATCATGCGTGCACATCATTTGTATCAGATTTACATAGGTAAACCATTAAATTAACGCATTTTGTTGAACTCATTTCTGATCATGAGTTGTCCAATTCAATAATGTTGTTTTGTCCACATGATTTCTATGGCAACCGCTTGGCGCGCTGCAGTTTGTTTATTGTGTCCTTCGCGCATAGCAGAAATAAAGTTTCTCTGTGTTGAGTGTGTTGAGGTGAACACTTTTAAAATGCCCAAGAAAAGGCAATATTCTGAAGGAAGCCTAAATTATGAATGGATCAATATGATGACAATAAACTCAAGCAATGATAAATGCAACATCTACTCGAGGATTCGAATGTTTTCATTCAGAAATGATGGTTTCTAAAAAACCATTATCATTTTTTGGACAAACCATGATCAGAGGTGGTCAAACCATGATTATAATTTCTTTTTGAGGAAAATCGTTTAAAAACATAAAATTCGAATGATTTCAACGCCTTTTGGTAGTATTTATATTAGGCAGCTTAGGCGAAATCATTGAAAAATTCGGGTTTTTGTCGTTTTCGAGGTGTTGAGACCAAAGAGACAGTTAGTATCATGAATGAATAGTATTTATTATATCAGATTCTCTTACAATTGCGTTGCAGCGTTACGAGTTGCAAAAAACATAACACGAAACAAGACAAATGATTTATCAATCTGAAGACAATTGTGAACATGTCAGAAGGGTCTATCTAGGCTAGAGGCTTTTCAACAAGCCCAAACTCGTATCGATTATATGTGATTTTCATGAAGAAAAATCGATTTGCATTTACTAGTTGCGTAAAAACACCGCAAATCGGACAAACCAAGGTCATTTGCCCTACAAATTTTTGAAAGCAATTGAAGAAGGTGCTTTTATTTGTTTATTTCACCCTTCAGCACACGAAATTTTAACTGTCAAAAGTGTCAAATATTCAACTTCCGGACAAACAGTGTATTTATGCAATTTACGCGATAGCAAATTTCGTCTGAAGCTCTATCGATGTGCTGTCGGCAAATAAAAAGTAAACAAGGCTGGTTCTTTCAATCTCGTCGAAATATTTTCCAAAACATTGTGTTGTTTGTTTGTCGAGCTTCGTTTTCGGTATCGTGTGTAAGATATTTCTGAATATTGAATGATTTTAAGCATATTTATTTGATACCTAGACAATGGGCCAATAGTCGGTGGAAATTCGGAAACTGATCGTTTTCGAAGTGAGAGCAAATGTGAGCTACCGTGAAAACGCAGAAAAAATGGTATTTCGATCGGAGAGATTTATGAAAAAACATAATACTCTGGGCACAGTAGAGCGGAAAACCGGAAGTGGAACGCTTCGTAAAACCTCAGTTCACACAGGTCGCTTGGTTCGATCGGATTCCGATAAATCTTGTCGGGTGATCCAGGAAGAGTTGGGTCTCAACATAACTAGTCGAACTGTGAGCAACCGACTTCGTGAAACAGGTTTATAGTCTTCAAAAAAAAAAAACATTACGACGGAAAGCCAATATCAAAAAGCGCCTGGCTTTCGCAAAGAAATATGCTTATCACCCTACTGAAACGTCAACAAACTCGTTTCCTGAAGTGTGAGCGTCTGCTATCCAGATTTACTCAAGCAACAGTTTAACACGGAGGAGGATCACTGTTTGTGTGGGGCTGTTTTTCCTAGAATGGAGTGGTAATCTTGTCAAGATCGATGGGAAGATGACTGGTGAATCCCACGTCAAAGTCTTGGAGGAAGACTGGAAGCCGTCTCTCAGGAAAAAGCATTTACAAGGCTATATTTTCCATCAGGACAATAACCCCAAGCACACCTCGAAGGTCGCGAAGCGCTACTTCCAGTCCCAAAAAGATTGAAATGCTTGAGTGGCCACTCCAGTCCTCGGATCTCAATATTATGGCCAGTCCTCGGAATAGAGAAATATTATGGCCAGTTTGGGAGGCAAGCACATTTTTTGTTATTTTTAGGCTGATTTAATGTTATAAATCAGGATATCAAAACATGTGCTAGAAATTAATTCTGAATATACCAATGATTTTTCTCGTCTACACTGTCTACAGACGAAGACAAATCTTTCACCAAATTTCTACCATGAACCTTCCATAATATATCAACTCAACACTTGACTTGGCAGAAAAATGAAACACCACGAACAAGCTAAATGACAGGTCGAGCTCAAACTTCGCATCAGTATAGAGGTCAGTTGTGCCAACCTAACAAAAACATGTTCAACGAATGCATTGAAGAAATTAACTAATTTCGGTTGGCGATGAAAAAAAAACTATAAAATAAATATTATGTGCCGGTAAATTTCTTCGGTTTTACAACAAATCAGTGAATCAAATTTCCAGACATTCGCTGGAAACCTACTGTCATTGCGCGTCTTTTTCAGTATATGTCAAAAAGTTGAAGCGTAAACAACATAGTTTTTTGCCACTTCGAATATGTCGAATTTCGTACCAACGAGAGTGTTTTTGCGGGGAGTGTTACTTCATTATTTCAATATGAAGAAAAAAGCTGCGGAAAGTCATCGCATTTTGGTGAAAGTTCATCGTGACCATGCTCCAACTGGGCGAACGTGTCAGACGTGGTCTGCACGGTTTAAAAGTAGTAATTTTGACTTGGAAGACGAACAACGTTCCTGACCGCCAAAAAAGTTTGAAGATGAAGAATTGGAAGCATTACTCGATCAAGATCCGTCACAAACGCAACAAGAACTTGCAGATACACTTGGAGTAGCTCAGCAAACCATATCCGATCGTTTAGAAGTAATGGGAATGATCCGAAAGACAGGACATTGGGTGCCGTATGAATTGAAGCCACGAGACGTCGAACGCCGTTTTTTCATGTGCGAACAGCTACTCCAACGACATAAAAGAAAGGGTTTGTTGCATCGAATCGTTACTTGCAATAAAAAGTGGGTCCATTACGACAATCCTAAACGTCAGGCAACGTATGAATACCCCGGCCATGCATCAACATTGACGGCCGCGCGGAATATTCACGACCAGAAGGTTATGCTGTCTATTTGGTGGGACCAGCTGGGTGTGGTGTACTATGAGCTGCTAAAACCGAATGAAACCATTACGAGGGACCTCTACCGACGACAATTGATGCGTTTGAGCCGTGCACTGAAGTAAAAAATATAAGTTGTTTTGCAGTACGACAATGCTCGCTGAAATGGGAGGTCCTATCCCGCCCGCCGTATTCTCCAGACATTGCTAAGTCCGATTACTACCTTTTTCGATCGATGCAACATGGCCTGGTTGACCAGCACTTCTTCAATTTTGATGAAGTCAAAAATTGGATCGATTGGTGGTTAGCCGATTATTTCCGCAAAGGGATCCGTGAATTTCCAGAAAGATGGGAAAAGTTGTGACTAGCGATGGACAATACTTTGAATTTTAAATTTGTAACCATTTTTGCAGAATAAAGCATTAATTTTTGAAAAAAAAACGAAGAAACTTCACTGTACTCCTATATTATAATTCAATGAACTAAATCTTACGTTTTTTGAGTCTTATCAACAGATTTGCAGCAGCCTTGGCGAAAACTAAGAAACAACTATGTCCGGCAATTTCTTCCCAGAGCGCGAAGAAGTTGGACATCGAGAGGCACTTCGTGTCCGCCGGATACAGCCGATCCGTCATTTAAAACCTACTCGATCTTCAGGAGATTGGCGAGAGCGTCGAAAGGAAGCCTGGCTCTGATTGTCCGACAGTGCTGAGCAACCGATAAGTGCAGCGGAAGCTGGAGAGGGAGACCGAGAACAAGGTGGCATCATCGTACCGTGCCTTGGGCCGAGAGGTTGGAGCAAACGGCCGAACTATGAACGAGTACAAGACTAAAATGGACATTTTCATGTGGATACGTCAGTCTAGCTGGCCGTGTCTGAGCAGCAGGTAATACCCTAGAAAGAGCGGCTGACAACAAATCACTGGAGGAGATGGACCGGCTGAAGAAAGCCGTTGTACCGAAGTCCACCAACTCTCCCAAAGCCCCCCAGCTGCGACTGAATGATCTGAAGATCATGTTGACAAATATCTTCTCATCGATCATGGATGAGGTTCCGGTTAATCACCGTAAGGCTGCCCGGCAGGGCGTCGAATATTTTAATAAATGTAGCATTCAAGGAAAATTTGGTCTATTGAATTATCCTTTGTAGTTTTTATTTATCATCGCTATTCGAAATTTTCCTCTTTTTTAATGCATACGTTAGGGGGCTTTTCAATAATAATCGAATCCCAATAGAGTAGTGCGGGGCAAAGGTGCGCACCTATCTCGTCCAATAACTCTAGAAAAAAAAGCAAATAAAATTCAGTTTGCTCACCAAATTTGAACTATAGGGTAAATGATCTTGATTTGTCCGATTTGGGGTGTTTTAACGCAACTAGTAAATGCACATCGATTTTTCTTCATGAAAATCACATATAATCGATACGAGTTTGGGTTTGTTGAAAAGCCCCAAGTCTCTAGTTGCCAATACTACCATAATGCGTAGAAATTATTCAAATTTTTATGTTTTTTAATGATTTTCCTTAAAGAGAAATTATGATCATGGTTTGACTACCTTTGATCATGGTTTGTCCGGTTTCAGAAATCACCATTTTTGAAAGAAAACATTCGAATTCTCAAGTGTATGTTGCATATATCATTGCTTGAGTTTACTGTCATCATATTGATCCATTCATGAATTAGGCTTTCTTCAGAATATTGCCTTTTCTTAGGCATTTTAAAAGTGTTACCCTCAACGCACTCAACACAGAAAAACTTTATTCCTGCTATGCGCGAAGGACACAATAAATAAACTGCAGCGCGCCAAGCGGTTGCCATGGAAATCATCAGAATTGAATTCATCAAAATGCGTTAATTTATTGATTTACTTATGTAAATCTGATACAAATGGTGTGTAATCATGATGTTTACGATATTTGTAAGTGTTATAATCCAGAAAACGTCTGAATACGTACCAAATAATCATCTGGTGATTGATTGAAAGTTAGCCCAAATGAAGGGCGCATCGACATCAATAGAAGGTGTATTTTATAATCTTAAACATGTGATTCCGTAAAAATGTACTAGAGAACTACTGTAAATCATGAAAAAGACAATTTTATTTAAATGGTTTGAAACATTCGAATACCTGATTTGACAAAGGTGTTCTGAATTAGAACATTCAAAAAAGTGGACAAACCATGATCAAATTTTCGACTGGACAAACCAAAATCATTCACCCTATATGTTACCTTCGAAACGTAGTACAGGAACTTCTCGAGTTTTGTTTGTAGTTGGACACATACCTATTTCAATACAAAAATGAAAAATGCGAACTTTTGCCCCATATTGGGGGCAAAAGTGCACACCGTACGGGGCAAAGGTGCGCTTTATCATTACCAGCGGAAGAAGCATCATTACTAGAGTATGTAGGCACCATCCAGTGCCTAGAAGGAGGGTTGTGCTGAATGATGTTTTATAGGTGGAGGGGTGTGTGTTAATTCTTGACATCCAGAAATATGATAACGGGTCATCCACATACCACGTGGAAATTTTTGAGAGGGAGGAGACTGACAATGTCCAAAATTTGAAACAGAATTCTTTTTATTAACAAATCAAGTTCATAAATACATAGCTACCTTCACCTGATTTATTTGAAACTCATTGTTGAAAAATAAAAACAATATATATTTGAAGCTCATTGTGAAAACATAAACATAAACGAAACTTAACCGTTATTGAATTGAATGCATGGTGGAAATAAAAACATTTTTATTTGAAATTCATTTCGAATTATTTTTAATCAATTGTTTATTTTTCTTTTTCATCTTGGATTTCGGTTCTGAGAATTCCGATGTTTTGCCTTGGAGCGCTGTTGCTTCGTTGCGCTGTTCGTTGTTCGATGAGTCGGACGATGTTTCCTCATGAAGCTAGGAGCCCAATCCTTTCCTGCCAATTTTGCAACTTGTATGAATTCGTGCTGGAGGTTGTTGGCTTCCGCAAAATCAAACGTCAGACGCCCTAGGTGCTCGCTGGCACATCCCAGCAGAAGTAGAAATGTCAATAAAAGAAAATTCAAATCATAAATCACTTACTGATATGAGCCTCTTCCTTTAGGGCTGATTCGGAAATACTGAGGTCTGTCGCAAACCGACGCTTCGAGACTCCCTCCCGAAGGCTCTGTCGGGCCATTTCGAGCATTTCTGGAGTGCATTTCTTCAAATTAGTTTTCATCTTGTGAGTCCCGTTAAAAATTTGGTTGAAAACATTTTATAATTTTTTTTTCTAAACAAATCGCTGGTGCGCACTTTTGCCCCACAAGTAATTTTACAATGTAGTATAAAGGTTTGCTTAACAATGTAGTTTCGAGCTCTCCCAAGCTCCCCAAAATTGAAAATGTTAGATCAAAACAACGCAAAAGTGTTCTTTCCTCATAATTTTTTGCCACTTTCATGAAATGCATCTTGTTTATATGTGTGAACTGCTGGTGTAATAATGTGTCCAACAAATACACTGTTGCTGAATTTTTGTGCTCGTTTGTTCCAAAAAGGCCAATGAGCACTTTTGCCCCGCACTACTCTATTGTTTGACAAAATGCCTGATAAATATGATCCCTGTTTGCGAGCAACAAAGTAAATAACATTTGCATCTTCTGGATATCCCGCATATTTTCCAAATCGTTCTCTGTTCTTCGAAAAAAATACACATTTTCGCTTATGCAACTAATAACGCAGATTCCCAGTCCAACACGATCTAATAAGTTGGTACTTCTGCTTCCGCCAAATGGTTCTTCCGACTGAACACTCCTTCTAATGTTCACGTCACTGTCGGTAGGTTAACGGAACAGAACCTTGTTGTAAGCCTTCATCGGTTCATTTGTTGCCATCTATCATAGCGTTCTTGCTGGTCGTGTGGCTTGTTTGGTTGGAGCATCCGCAGTGCACGGAATGGGGCAACAGCAACAACGAAAAAAGAAAAAATGTCCGTAAAACATATCGCTTCAACCGCCAAAGACCTCATGTGCCAGCAATAAATTGCCTGCAAACACGCGCCTGGCCGCCCCCAAACCTGATTATTTTTCATGAACATTTTTTTCTTCTTCTGCCCCATTCTGACTGTTGGTAAGCGAGGTGCGGGGGAGGTGGGTTTTCCCAGCGACATGCAACACATACGGTATGTGATTTGAATATTTTCGGCATAAATTCTGATTATTCAATCAGATTTATTATTGAAATTCATTCATTTTATAACTATATGGCTCATAATTTTAACAAATGATAATATCCAACCGCGAGCTTTTAGGGTGAACGGAAAAGAGGCCAAATAAACGGAAATGATCCGGTGGTGATGTTGATGTTGATGGAATCGTTTCCCCCAAACAGAAGCACCTCCACCGGTCCCCTCCATCCGTCGTTTGGTACTGTGGCAGATGGCACAGGGATGGACTTAGAAGGCAAACAACAGCACAAGCGAAATCAATAAATTCATTTCCCGTGTACATAAATTTCGTGCTAATGGTGTTTTCCCCGCTTTTTATGTCTGTACATCTGCAACTTGTTTGTTCGCAGTATGACGAGTGTTACTGTTGTTATTGCTGTTTGTTTGAAACAGGACATTTGTGTGGTGCGGTTTTGGTCGTGGCAATTGAACCCAGCTATCGCATGTGGACCACTGGGGATTCAACCTAGATCAGGGAGTGATTAAGGTTTGCATTTTATGAGTCGTCAGACGGAATTGTACACATGTTGATGCCGATTATCTCCAAAGTTGAACGATATAATCAAATGTCGTCTTTTTTTCTTAAGTGATAATAAATTTCCAGCAGTTGCAGTAATTGCATTCGACCAATTTAGTGAACAATTTGAAAGTCTTAGCGAAAAGTGCTCCACGAATTTAAATTTATAACTTCCAAAACCATTGGTGTGTTGAGTGAAATTACTGGATGGCTCTCAAGATTTTCTATTTCCTTGGAAGAGAGCATAAATGTGAGCGAAACCACCGCCCGCTTCACCGAGATCAAGTGCCAAAGGACAAACGCAATTAATTCGCTATCAAAATTGAAGTAAAATAAATTTTTATGGCAGACCATAAAGTCTTAATTGATCTACTCGCCAGGAGATGGTCGGTTGGAGCACTGCTCGAGTCTGGTAGCAATTAGAGCCTGCCAGTGTTTTATGGGCGCCAAAGTGCGAGGGGGTCAAATCTCAAGCGCTAATTTCACGTAGGACGGTAGGAAACCGGAAGAACGAGGGTGAGTGGCATCGTACCGCTATGGTATAATTTTTATGCCAATTTAAGCGTAAATTGGGCCGCGCTTGGAGAGGCGCGCGCGAGATGTGCCAAAACTAAGTTTTCTTCGGCCCTCGTTGGTGGTGTCATCGTGATAGTCGTAAAATAGCGTGAATTCGTCGGTTTCAACTGAGACCAAGTGTCAACGTGTTCTGGTTTCGGGGAGGAATCAAGCACTTCCGGAATCAGATCAAAAACAGATTTATAATTGGCAGAGACTGCTTGTCAATTTCCCTTTCTCGACTGTTCACTGATTAATTTATTTATTTATTATTCACCATCTTCGACAACGTCGTACAGACTGTTTACTTATATAATAAGTTAATTTAAACTTCTTATTCTAACACTAAATACATTTTTGGTCAAAGTAAAATCAAACCCCTCACAAGCATCATTAAACGATCGCAAACACAAACAAAAACTATTATTGAAACAATAGAACGTTCTGTGGAAAGGTATTAGAAACAATGGAGAATTCCGAAATCGACGAGAAGGAATATTCCACGGAACCTGCTGTAGCAGTTCAGGGCAGGATAGCTGGGAAGGTTGACTGGGTCATTCCATGGGAGCTGACGCAAGGCAAACCGCATGAAACTTCTCTGAATCCGCATTTGCGTAACTTGGAATGGAAACCAAACCGGAGAAGCATATTCCAAAATGCTGCGAACCAGTGAGCAGTACAGCGTTTTGAGGCAATACACATCGGTGAAACCTGGGGCATGACGACGAATAAAACCAAGTACAGTGTATGCTTTAGCGGTTGCGATACTTATGTGCTCGTTAAACTTCAATTTAGAGTCGATCGTTACTCCCAGATCACAAATCGAATTCACACGTTCCAGGGAATCCAATCCCATATAATAATGATGACTAATGAAGTTTTTGCAGCGAGTGTATGATATTATTTTACATTTCTTACTGTTTACGCGCTTACCGTTGTCACCGCACCAGATCAGTAGACGATTTATATCCTCTTGTATTGTGGCACAATCGCTGATGGATGTAATCACGCGGAAAATTTTTAAATCATCCGCGAAACCAAGTTTGGATGACGAAAGCAACTCATTAGGGTCGTTGATATACATGATGAATATCAGTGGGCCCAGTACACTCCCTTGAGGCACACCAGATGGAATGTTGAATGTCCTAGAGCGCACGGAATCCACCACGACGAAAGCCTTGCGGGCTGATAAATAAGAGTGCAGCCATTCAGTAATCCAATTCGGAAATCCCAAGTGATTCAATTTGTTAATGATGAGATTATGCGGCACTGTATCAAAAGCATTCGCGAAATCTACACATACCGAGTCTACTTGCTGCTTAGATTCTAACAGACGTGATATTGCTGACACATAGCACATAAGATTTGTTGTTGTAGAACGTCGTTTTATGAAACCGTGTTGGCTGTTAGATGCCACTTAGATCATCGGCGAAACAACTCTGTACAAAACTGCGTGAATCAGTTTTTCGAACACTTTACTTGAGCTGCATAGTATTGAAACACCACGGTAATTGGTGACACAACTGTAACTTCCGGATTTATGAATCGGTACTATGGATGCCGGTTTCCAAGTTTACAGAGCCAGGGATGCTCTTGCCAGCTTTCAGGTGCTTGATGTAATCCCAGAAGCGAGAAGGATCCTGTTTGACGGTAGTCTGAATTCTATGAAAATAGTTTTCATGCGTTGCACAAAGAATTAATTTATATTCCAACTCAATCTCGCGAAGTGTTGCTTTTTTTTTTTTTATCCCATTTATTTATTTAAGGCTCATTAGCATTTTAGCTGTAACAGAGCCGAATTTTAATCGTGTACATGTCACATGATTATCAGATCTATAATTAGCCCATTACACAGTTGCCATTCGCCAGTATTCCTTCTATACCATTACATATGGTACATTCACACAGTAGCCATTTAGGCGTAAGAGTTATTCTTTCTGTTCTTCCATTATCCAGTTGAACCACCGGACAGCGGAGACAGTTGATTGATCATTGTTGAGTTATTTATAGAACAGTAGCCCGATGTGTCTGGCAGAGCAGAGCAGTTGTATGGATGAATCGATCTTATTTCGACCGTGGATCGATCTCCATCGCTGATGATTGTTGCGTGGACGTAGCTATTCTGTAACAACACAAAGATGGTCAATGAGGGCCCTGAGTTATGAACTCACGATCGATCGCTTACTAAGCGAACGCGCAACCAATGTGGCTACGGAGACCCCCCAAGTGTTGCTTTGTCTGCTACAGTTTTCGTATGGAAATATCGGTTGCGTGCTTCTCGGAGATGGTTGCGAAGTTTCCTCAGCTCGGGAGTCCACCAAGATTTGTTGAAAACAGATACAGAAGCTCGTTTCTTTCGAGGTACGTGACGATTGATAACGTCATAGAGTAATTCGTAGAAAGCTGTTAACATCTGGTCTACTGTATCGCAATTCGGGAGTCTATCCCACTCAGCACCGGTAAAAACAGAATTCAAAAAGTCAAAGTCACAAATCGAGTTAAGTTTGGTACATCTATCCTGATCGTCCATTAATTTTTGTGCGTCATTCTCATCAAGTAGTAAAATGAAAGGTGCGTGGTGGTCATCGGGAGGTAACAATGGAGCTGACGGTGTGATCACATCAAGATACTCAGGAAGGTTGGTGAATACTAAGTCAAGAAGTCTGGCATTTGTGTAAAACGATTAATCTGCCTTAATCCATTCGCAAACATTGCTTCATTGCGCAAACATTGCTTTGTCTCTGTTTCAGTCCACGCGTTTGAGGGAATGTAACCATTGATGTCCTCGTCGAGATGCCATCGTAGAATAGGCAGATTGAAAACACCGATCGACAAGATTAAGTCTGATTCCGAAAGACGACCAACTACTGTTTGCACTGCACTTGCGTGAGCAGTATATAACTCGCTGCTCGAATTTGGTGGGAGATAGATGGCAACGACGTAAAGAAAACGAAGCTGAGATTTTATCCGAACTGCGATTTGTTCAAGTACTTCACTGTTGGTCATCGAAACAGGCTCACACACTAGATAATTTTTTCGCTTTCGCTTTCGTTTTTAGTTCTGAATCCATACCAACCTTGAACGAAACGAAGGACAGCGTGCTGAGATCACGTCCTTTGGCAACAAGTCTTACAACTTCGATGTCGTCGTTGTTGAGGCGCTGTTTTGCGAGGGCAGCCACTTGTTCGGCTGAAACATTCCGAGAGACCCTTGATACGTACAGCCAAAACTTTTTGTTGTTAGTTGGTACAGTTGAGACGCCTAGTGTGGGAGATACAGAACTACCTGTTCCAGCTATTAAGGTTGTTTTCACCTGCGTACTTCCGTTGTTTGGACCAAACAGACGACGACTTCTTACAGAGGTAGGTCCAAATGCTGGACGATGTACATTCTTTGGCGTGAGTGAGTTTGAATTAATAAGAGCAGTAAAATGTAGCTTGATTTCCGCCTTGAGTTCCGTCAAAATTTCAGATTTCAAACTTTCCACGATTTTATTGTGCTTTCCCAACAAATCTTCCTGACCTGTTTCGTACGCAGAACTAACGGATCTTCGCAGACGCATGTCCCTCATGAGATTTGAGCAAGATTGACACAACCAGAACAGTTGCTTGCTTTTCAATATTTCACCCATGTATTGGGTATTGAGACCGCTGCATGAAAATTATGCTTTCGCGAGATGGAAAGCACAATTTTCTATATTAAATTCGATATCTTTACTTTGAATTGAATCTAATTTATTCTAGACTCTGTTCGGAGAATCGGAGCTTTGCTGTTTTTCGGATTCCGACTACTATGCAACGTTGCATGTAGTGATCCCCGAGAATCGTTCGATTAATCGATTAATCGAATACTTCCTACAGAAATCGAATATTAATCGAACGAATACTGCGCAACCAATAATCGAAGCGAACGAATAATTTACGTCGATTAATCGATCCAAACCCAGAGAAAAAAAAAATGTACGGTCGCAGCAGTTTTATCTCGAAAATCAATCTTTGACGATCCCCTAACTGGTAAACGAAGCTCAATGCCGTCAACGCGAATCGAGCTTCGTTTACGAGTCTAGGGGAGCGTGAAAGATAATAATTGATTTTCATGCGGGATGAACACTTTTTTGATTCCAGATGGCTTTCTAGTAAATGAGAAATATTATTCTAACGAATTTTTTCTCTCAGTGTGACGATCAATCGATTATTTGAGGCGATTAATCGTATCGAATAACAAACTACTGAAAAGTATTCGATTAGCTGATGAACGATTCATTTCAAAAATCGGGGATTACTAGTTGCATGCAATGCAGTAGTGTGTACTCACTTGCGGTTGACGCTAGTGTGCAAATTTTGTACGGGAGTGGAGATACAACAATATCACAACAATAGAAACACAGAATAATCTACTAGACTTTCCTTGCCAATGTTTGCACTGAATATTTGAGACTATAATAACAGTAGCACAGGCACAGGCATTAGAATCTCGTACAAAACAAAATTCGGAATAGAATCAATATATTACACAATGAAATACGTCAAAGTAAAAACACGACTTGGTACGACAATTTTACAGTGGATTCTAATGACTAATGAGTGTAACAAATAAATAAAAAATTCTATTTTTTTTCGTACTTACTGATCCACTACGATGTGATTTATAGTTTCAGATTATCATAGATGTTTTCTAATGGTTGGATTTATTTTTCCAGCATTGGCAAAGACTAAAATTAAGTTGTTAGTTTACCTCATTTCCTTAATCTGATATTCGTCGAACATAGTTGGTCTACCTATATTTTGTAAATTGGTACAATCATTAAATGGATTTTTGGTAGAAAAGAAAAACAAAATGCAGTAGAATGCAATAGCGGCCCACGTCCCTCACCAAGCGAAACGCCCATTTGGGTTGTCCCGATTTGGCCAAGTATCATCTTCACGGATTATATTCGTAAATCGATGTTGATGCATGTACAAATACTCCATATGCGCGGCTCATCGATCTACCGGTCTCCGCTACCGGATACAACCAAAAAAAAAGATCGTCTCGTTCTCTCTAGGAACATTTTGGCTGTTGAACACGTCGCATGATACAACACAATGAACGGAATGGGGTTAGGATCCAGTATTCTGAATTGGCAACTACTACTAGGTGGTTGTTGCTTGCTTTCAATGTCGTACACGTGGCGGAGAGAGGCGGTCGAGTGTTTCCACTTGGCCGTGTAGAAGTCAGAATGCTACAGCATGTGTCAGCATGTGTGGTTCTAGGGGTGATCAGTTTTCCTGTGGTTTGCCATTTTTCCTGTACTATCGAATGTCGTCACAGTTGATGGCTGGATGGTCCATAGTAATTTCATGCGATCAACCCTATTCTGGGGGAAAGTTTTTGCGTGGGAGAAAGAGAATGCTACACATTCCACTATGTCATGTTGCTGTTTAGCAGCCAGCAACAACGCCATGGACTGCACCGGTGCCATATTTCGGGTTGCATATAAATAGGTTTTTATAGCAACATGCCAGACTGGAAATAATCTAAAATTCATACAGTTTGCCTCGCTCACTCGGTCCATGTGGAAGTGTGTACATGGTTCACAGCATCGTGTCCCTCTTCTTTTTTCCTACTTTACTAACGAGAGGCTGTTAGCCCACATTAGCTTGTTGCTGGTGGGTGCATTCAGTTGGGATCCCGCCGACATTCCGATACCCCGCAGTTAGCGTTCATAGTTCAATAATTTGGTAAAAGCCGAAGCCATTGCAACACATTCCATATATCCAGGTATTTCGAGGCTACTTTGGTAGATGCATGCATACCAAGAAAGCTTAGATATTCCTGTTTGATAGTTATTAAAAACAAATTTTAATTTCAAACCACAAGAAAGCAGTGATTTGTTAGTAAAAACACGTACGCGGGAAGTGTAGATGTTTGATTATCATTTTAAGTAATCTTCCAATGCTTCCCGATGTACAATATTATATGTGGACTAACCCAACAACTCAGCAGTAACTATTTCAGAGCACTCGAAACGTTCTATGATTAATGCCTCAGTATAAAAACTTAAACAAACTAATATATTTTAAAATCGAAGATAATATAACAACTGATTTGTTGATTGCTTTTTGCCGATTTTTCGAAAAAAATGAAGTGATATAATCAGGTCTTCATAAATCAATTGAGAAATTTTTTACCCACAAATCCGACTCTCTTTCAACACTAGCTCCCAAACCAATTGAGCAAAGAAATAAAAATAGATGAGCAAATATTACGAGGGTCGTTTAACACGTTCGACGCCCAACGCGACGTTTTTGAGTTTCTTGCACAGCCCAACTTGCGATTAAATAATTAAATGAAGATCAAACTTAGTTTATAGATAACTTTTACATGATCTAGAATTCCATTTCCGTTGCAAGAAGATCCGTGGGAATGCGATTGCAAGGGCGAAGAAAAAACCCTTCTTTTGCTCTTTGGAATGTATTGATATGTACAATCGTACAGCCGAATCAAAGCCTGATCATTCTCTGGATGTTATTGCAGGGCTGCGATCGTTAAATCGTTCGATCCAAGAAATAAAGCAGGAGTCGCTGCAATCTCGAGTTGCTTTTGAGGAAACAAGAATTCAATTGGCTACTCTAGTGGAAACAAACAAACACATCGAGGAGTCCCAGGCTTTCCTGGCAAGTCAGTTTGATACCTTGCAAGCTGCCTTCAACACGTTCAAAGAGGATCTACATGGCTCAAAAAGTGAGAACTTGAAATTGTGGAATGAGATACAAAATTGTCAGAGCAGGAATCAACAACTCGTTTCAATAGTGCACGATCTTGAACATGACCTTGATAGGGTGAATCGGTCATTGTTGGCAAAAAATGCGGTTATGCTGGGGGTACCAGCCATAGAAAATGAGAACATCAAGGACCGGAAGATGCTGATGTAATCGTGGACGCTAGACGAATCAATAGTCGGAACCTGCGCGGCGACAATGCTCCACCAATCATCATGCGATTCGTGGACGAAAACACCAAGGAAACTTTTTTCGAAAAAAAGCGAGCTTATGGAGTCCTGATGGCAGCTACTGTTTCTCAAGCTTTTGACGCCTCAACAAATCGAATCACTGTTCGCGATGAAATTACATTTTTCGGAAAAACTCCTCTTCAAAAAGCAAAGGATGTTCAGAGCTCTTTAAATATTAAATACGTATGGATGGAACGGGATGGCAAGGTATTGCTCAAGCGGCATGATGGCGCCAAAGTGGAACAAATCGCATCGCAAAAGGATCTTGAATCGCTGTCAAAGTCATCTCAGAAGCGAGTCCTTGATTCATCAAGGAGCAGCTCAACATCGTCGCCACAAGGGCCAGCCGCAAATCGAATTCCAGCGTAAAAACCCTGAACCAGTTGCTTCCTGCCCCATAACATAAATTCGATGCTAGAAATTATTTTTATAACACGTTCTCAGATTTCAATAAAAATCTACCAAACTTGCCTAGCTGTAGTTCACTTCGAGTCCTTCAATTCAATGTAAGAGGTATGACTTCGCTGAAAAGTTTGATAATATAAAATATGGTTTGGAGGTTTATTCTGGAGAAGTTGGCATTGTCGTTATCGGAGAGACATGGGTGAAAAAAATCGTGAACATCTTTATAACATCGATGGATACCGGGGCATTTTTTCTTGTTGTCCAGAATCTCTTGGTGGAGGACTAGTAGTATTTATAAAACGGACGTTTTCATTTGAAGAACTTTTAAATGAACATACCGGAGGTCTTCATCATATTCACCTACGCATCAATGTTAACAACACACACCTCAATGTGCACGCAATGTATAGACCACCTTCATTTGAATTATCACAGTATCTACTCGCATTGGAATCAATAATATCGGCTGTAAGAAGCGGATCATCATGTATCAGTATTGGGGATATAAATATACCTGTTAACCAACCGAACAAAAGAGCAGTTGAAGACTACCTCACAATGCTGCGTTGTTATAACTTTAAAGTAACTAACAAAATTGTTACAAGACCAATCAGCAACAATATTCTCGATCACGTGATTTGCTCGGAATCCCTTATAAGAAAAGTAACGAACGAAACTATCTTTTCCGGCGTCAGTGACCACTGTATGGTGCTCTCCACTATCCATAATCTCAGAAATAAGAACGAGCGAGTCTTACAAAAAACAATTGTAAACCATACTGAACTGAACGAATATTTTATGACTGCTATCAGATGTCTTCCAGCAGGATCTGCAATAGCAAAAATTTAGTATACTGTTAACCTGTACCGTGATTTGAAGCAAAAATGTTCAAAAGTAATAACAATACATGCAAAAACAAAAGTCGTTTGTCCATGGATGAGTTTTGATTTATGGAAGATGATGCAAATTATGGACAACATTATATATAAAAGTAAAAGAAACCTTCTTGATACCTGTGTTCGGGATCGACTCGCGCATATATCGAAAAAGCTTCAGAAAACGAAAGACCATGCCAAAAGATCATACTACAGGAATCTGTTTCGTGACCCAAACCCCAAAAATATGTGGAGAATTCTCGATCAAGTGCTAGGACGGACTAACTATGATCAACAGCAACAACTAGAAGTGTTCAAGTTCTAGTTGTGGGCTCACTGTGAAGGATCCGAAAGCAGTATCTGAAATTTTCAATGAGTTCTTCAGCGAAATTGAACCCAAACTCGCCTCTAGCATCCCAAGATATCAGGGAAACAATAAGTTTGGAAGTTTAAGACCCACAAGTAACACAATCTTTCTGAGACCCACAAATAAGCAAGAAGTACTTGAGGAAATCAAAGATCTGGACTGCTCCAAGAGCTGTGGACCAGATGGTGTACCAGCAATATTTTTGAAAAGCCACTATGTTTTTTTCGCTGATTTATTAACGGAAGTCTTTAATGAAATCATCGATACAGGAGTTTATCCGGAATACCTGAAAATTTCCCGTGTAATACCAATCTTCAAATCTTATTACAAATCAATTACAGACCTGTCTCAGTCCTATCGGTTTTTAATAAAATTCTGGAACGGCTTATCGTTCGTAGACTAACAAATTATCTTGAAGCAAACGATTCTTTTTATCATTGCCAACATATGTTTTCGTGCTGGATGTATGCCTTGGTGCAGGAAGCTAGCAGTACACACAAGCACATGTCAATCGGAGTACCACAGGGTAGCAACCTTGGTCCTCTTTTATTCCTGCTTTATATAAATTATTTGCCGAACCTGAGCTTGCACGGAAAACCTAGACTCTTCGCAGACGATACCGCAATTTCATACACAAACACGGATGCTAACCAAATCATCACCCTAATGAAACAAGATTTAGAAACGCTTGAACTTTTCTTTTCTGATAATCTGTTGTCGCTGAACCTCACCAAGACCAAATATATACTTTTCCACTCGCCTCGTCTTACGGTCTCTCGAAATCATCGTTCGATTTCTTTGTGTCTAGAAAATATTTGCCACCTTCCCCTTCCGTTTACCGTATGAAACAACTGGCCAGGAGGCTATTTGACCTCGATTGTTGTTGCCCCTTCCTCCCTCTATCAACAAACTATCTAACATTCCCAATAATATCCGACAGGAAGCTAACGTAGTATCAATGTTCAATGTTCAATGAATTTAAAGAACATTTGAAAAGCGATCAGTGGCAATATTCTTGTTAGGATATTGGGATTGATATCTATCACAGTTCATCCATAGGCTGGTCAAGTAGAGGAGGAAGAGATTCAATTTCAAAGAATAGACTTCAAGCTGCTGCTACAATGTTGAATCCTAGGAACTTTTCCAATCAAAAAGTAGTAGCGTAAGTGTACCAATTATGGACGAAACATGTCACCAAGATACAAAACAGGAAGTGGGTTATATCTATGGTATAACCGCAAGGGTGACGTAGGACAATCGTTGATTTAGAGATCATTTGTATGAAGTTGGATCTGAATTCATTCTGAATGAATGAATATTTGGAGAACTTCGAAAACGAGAGCGTTACGTTGGAGGCACAAGGTTTTATGCATCCAATATTGGATACGGAAATATCCTACTGATGGGGAAGAATAATCTTTAGAAGCCATCCTGTTGATTGCGATTGATTGAAAATTCACAAAACCTAATGTATTTGGTCACAGTGTTACATGGAAAGAAAACATTAAAATAAACTCTTACATATGAATGTAATTTTAAATTCCCAGAGGAACTGGCAGATTATTTTCAGTAACGATTAGATATTTCCACATTTTCCTCGATACTGGAAGCCCACCAGTGGTTAATGCCAACTCGATAACTACCTGTTAATAGCACTTGATTGAAACATATTTGGTCACAGTGTTACATGGATAGAAAACATTCAAATAAACTCTTTCACATGAATGTATTTTTAAATTCCTAGAGGAACTGGCAGATTATTTTCAGTAACGATTAGATATTTCCACATTTTCCTCGATACTGGAAGCCCACCAGTGGTTAATGCCAACTCGATAACTACCTGTTAATAGCACTTGATTGAAATATATTTGGTCACAGTGTTACATGGATAGAAAACATTCAATTAAACTCTTTCACATGAATATATTTTGAAAATTCCCAAAGGAACTGGCAGATTATTTTCCAGCAATGATTAGATCTTTCCGGAACTTTCTCGATGCTGAATGGCATCCTAACGGAAAGAGTTCTGCGCGTGTATGTGTCGATCCTTCGCCGTCCACCTCCTCCAGCACGTTAGGCAACGATGTTGTCTTGTCGATGTCCTCACGAAAAATGAATGTGTCTCACCACCAGAATATCGCTTAAGTATGCTTTTTATGTGTGATTGAATCGAGAGAAGGTGTGGTTTACGATGGCAATTTGGAAGGCAAACTAGAGGGGAATGAACTCTCTGAGCTCGGAACTTTCGGCGACTGAGCAATAATCGATTGCGGGCGCATACAATATTGGATACGGAAATATCCTACTGATAGGGAAGAATAATCTTCAAAAGCTATCCTGTTAATTGCGATTGATTGAAAAACCACAAAACCAAATGTATTTGGTCACAGTGTTACATGGATAGAAAACATTCAAATAAACTCTTTCACATGAATATATTTTGAAAATTCCCAAAGGAACTGGCAGATTATTTTCAGTAACGATTAGATATTTCCACATTTTCCTCGATACTGGAAGCCCACCAGTGGTTAATGCCAACTCGATAACCACCTGTTAATAGCACTTGATTGAAACATATTTGGTCACAGTGTTACATGGATAGAAAACATTCAATTAAACTCTTTCACATGAATATATTTTGAAAATTCCCAGAGGAACTGGCAGATTATTTTCAGTAACGATTAGATATTTCCACATTTTCCTCGATACTGGAAGCCCACCAGTGGTTAATACCAACTCGATAACCACCTGTTAATAGCACTTGATTGAAACATATTTGGTCACAGTGTTACATGGATAGAAAACATTCAATTAAACTCTTTCACATGAATATATTTTGAAAATTCCCAAAGGAACTGGCAGATTATTTTCCAGCAATGATTAGATCTTTCCGGAACTTTCTCGATGCTGAATGGCATCCTAACGGAAAGAGTTCTGCGCGTGTATGTGTCGATCCTTCGCCGTCCACCTCCTCCAGCACGTTAGGCAACGATGTTGTCTTGACGATGTCCTCACGAAAAATGAATGTGTCTCACCACCAGAATATCGCTTAAGTATGCTTTTTATGTGTGATTGAATCGAGAGAAGGTGTGGTTTACGATGGCAATTTGGAAGGCAAACTAGAGGGGAATGAACTCTCTGAGCTCGGAACTTTCGGCGACTGAGCAATAATCGATTGCGGGCGCATACAATATTGGATACGGAAATATCCTACTGATGGGGAAGAATAATCTTCTGAAGCTATCCTGTTAATTGCGATTGATTGAAAAACCACAAAACCAAATGTATTTGATCACAGTGTTACATAGAAAGAAAACATTCAAATAAACTCTTTAACATGAATATATTTTGAAAATTCCCAAAGGAACTGGCAGATTATTTTCAGTAACGATTAGATATTTCCACATTTTCCTCGATACTGGAAGCCCACCAGTGGTTAATGCCAACTCGATAACCACCTGTTAATAGCCGCGCGTGTATGTGTGTGTAGCGATGTCTTCCCAGGGAACCGTTTGTGGCATCACTCTCCTCCTGATAGATTCCCTTCTAGCCTAGGGTGCACAAACAGGCTCTTGGTGACACCGTTCATCCGCGCTTTCATGATAAATAAAGAGCTTCACCGCAACAGCGACAACATGCTCCAATCGCTGTTCAATTAGAACTGAGTGGATTTCCGAGCGCCGCTCGCTTATATACCGATTGGTGATTTCAATAGCCTGTTTTGATAGCAATTTTAAGACTATTGAAACAAGTTTTTGGATCAAAAAGTAACAAGTATATAACGCGTAGACATTTTATCTTTCGAATGAAGTGTTTATCATACCATTTCGTTCAGTTGTTTAGGAGCTATTAACGCTCAAAATCTCGGTCTCTGGCGTAACGCTTTCGTTTTCGAAACTTTGATTTTACACCCCGGTATAGAAATGAAAGACGTAGTCCTACGTCAAAAGATATTTTTGACTTGTCCGTGGTTCATGCGATAGCGGTATCTTTACTGATTCAGAATCTGTTCGATTTATTTGTTTCAGATAACCAGAATGACTGGAATCCTGTACGCCATGGCACTACTTTGTTTAACTTCCTTACTTCATCAGCTTGTAACTATTCTAGTTATGAATATTTTTTCTCCGTTCAATTTTTATTTTAATTTTTAAAGATAGATGAAAAAATAATGATGTAATGGATAGTAAAAATATTCTTTGATTTATTTTTACGGAGTTCGAAAAAAACCTTCGAAATTCGTGTCTCTACACTAGTATACCACCTTAAGATTGGCAACAAATTTTGCAACAAAATGGTGCATATTTGACCCAAATCGGACGATCCGAAGCATATTAAAAAAATATTTTGATTACCCAAAAATAATGGATTACTTTTTCCCCAACCTAATATATATTTATTTCATTTCAAGGGGTCGGAAGTGGAAACTGCGATGAAGCTAGGGTAGTCCAATCTGGAAACTCGTAAATTCATCTGTTAAGAAGATTTTTTTTATCCCATCAGTTTATTTTATCAGGCTCATCTAGCAAATCAGCTGTAACAGAGACATTTTTCATTCGTGTACATTTTTATCTTAAGATAACTTTTGTTGTATATTACTCTGTAACCATTTTTAGGCGTAAGATTATTCCTATTCTATCGATAAAAACACATGTCGCCTTTTTCGGCGTAAGAATATTCCTATTGTTTGAATGTTCACAGTTGAAGCGCGACTGTTGATATGAGACTTCCATTGTTGTGTCATTAATAGTACCAATTACTGATGCAGCAGACCGAAAATGTGAGCGGTAAGGGACTGGGATTACCGTCACACGATGATTGTTGCGTGGACATAGTAGCTAGAATAACACACAAAGATGGTCAGTTGAGTTATGAGCTCATGATCGTTCGCTTAGGAGCTGACACGCAACCAATTAGGCTACGAAGACCCCCCTCTGTAAAGTAGATGGTTATGACGAAATTTTTTCTGGGTTGTGGCAGATCTGATTGCGAGTTCCGGTAGACATGTTTGTACCCCGATTAAGGTGGGCTTAAAGAGTTGGCTAGAATTAGGTTTGGGTTTACTCAGCTATATGGATGCGAGAACGATCGCACAGAAGACCATAATCAGGATTCTAGTAAAGCGGGAAGGCTCTTGTGAATTCACTTCACGGCTGTTACGGACATAAGCATCGGGTTTAATTCCCGATCGGTCGAAGATTTTTTCGGGTTTTAAAATTTTTCTTAATATGCCATGGACGGAACGCGCTCTCGTACTGCTTTAATTTGTTCATTTGGTAAAATTTATATGGTTGTGACTCAACCAGTTCGTCCTTTTTGCAACGTATAGTTCAGAATATCATTTTATTGCGTACTTTTTACTATTGTTCGACCGTAAGTCAACTGACTGGTTTAATTACAGCTAACGACTGTTTGGTGGGAATGATTATTAGTCAGGAGCCTGCGAAATAGTGTCAAACTCACGAATTGGTTTAGTTCTGAATTCGAGAACAGATTTAGAGTGAAATTCAAGTGATCAGTGATATTTTCAAATAGCTCGGCGTATTCGTCGCACATCTAGAACCGGTTTTTCTGGTCGGATGTGAAGTTATTTAAGCTTTCCAAACTAAAATTAATCTGGGCTACACAAATTGTGCCAACCAAACGAGCAACTAACGTAGTAGCGAGGTACAATTCGTATATATCAATACAATTGCGAATTCGAAATTCTTCCTTCGACTTCTATAGTAAAGCCGTCGGTCCGAGTGACGAGCCAGTCAAAAATACCGGAAGCCACCGAAAATATAGCTGTAGATAAAACCATGTGGAAACAACAGCAGCACAAGAAATACTACCTCTGAATCTTCAGCACACATTCTCAGAATATGCACAAAGCAAGCACAGTGCAGAGGTTAAGTTGAATCATCACAAAGGGCTTCCTATGCACAGGGCTCCGGGATATAAATTCAGTTTCATTTCGGTTTTTAATTCTAACTAATCTAGCAAGCAACCTAAAGCATCTGTTTTAGGCTAAAGCTGAGATTTCGCTCAATAACAAACCGCACCGAACCGTTGGCTGTCGGATAGAAAACGACACTTTTTGGCACATCAATTATGGATAAGGATTGAATTTCCACATCGTGCTGTTTTGACTGACAGACTGTGTGCAGCGCGTGAACATGCTGAAGACTTCATATCGTTTAAAAGTTTCCTCAGTTGAATACCGGCTGAATAGATTACTTTGAAATTATCATATTGTCATTTTGAAGGTTATAAAAATAAGTAGCATCAATAGTATAGTAGTATTTCAGAATAATTAACTTCTGTTTTTGCATTAAAAACACCGTGATAATTAGGTAATTTGGCATTAATTCATAACATTCGGTAACTTAAGGCATGGTTTATTGAATAGGGGCTTCAGATTCTGGACTGGTCAGCTTGTTTACCAGATCAAAACCCTATCAAGACCTTTTGAGGAATGATCGTACGAATAGTATATGCAGCTTGCAATCAGTATGAGTTATTTGAAGGGCTTAAACGAGCAGTAATCTCTGCGTAAAACGAGATATACACTATAACATGGTGTAGCTTGGTCAGAACCACCCGGAATGGGTTATTTGAACTGATTGAGAACTAAAGATGACCTACGAATTAGAAACTTATTGTAATTCAATTGAAATGGACTTTAATTTTGTAAAGGAGTGAGGGTTCTTCCATCGGGTTCTATAGTTGTAAAACACTGGAATTTTAGTTTTTTGAATGTTTCGCATCTGGACACAACAATAAAGTTCAAATGGCCAGTCATATAAATGAAGATAGTTATTATATTCTACACTATATACTTCAATTCAACCGACTTCTTACATATCTCTGGAAACTCAGAAAATATGCGTGGTTCTATAGTCGTGAAACGCAGTGTATAAGCGGAAGCTTGTTATCCAATTTTGGTACATTAACTGTGCAAAGTCATTGCGAGAAGTGACACTCCAGGATGAATCTTAGAGTGCACGGCATGAGAACATCGAAATCAGAAAGTACAGATTCACAAGGAATGGCAATATTAAAAAACCTTTCGACCTCTAATGTTGCAATTGCCGACAATTGAAGCGAAACAATACGAAATGATAACAACACTCGCAAACCATCCGCTAAACTCATTTTCCGCGAAACAATTCTCGCTCTGTTGTTCTCCAAACTGACATCCGCCCACCACCGAAAATACCCCCCTTCAATAGGAACGTCTGCGCTGCGGAACAAGAACTTGTTTTTGAATTTCTAATTGGAAAATTATTCTCCTAATATATTATTCATGTAGTAGAGTGAAAGCCAACAAGTTCCTATTTTTCTCTCGCCACCCCCGAACGGCCATCATTTGAGTCCAATTCCGTCTTCTACTCTCAGACCACCCCCTACTTCCGGGCGGGTCAAAACAAAGAGGCAACATAAAAAACTTCGAACTTCGAAAACGCACCACACGGCGTGTTGCTATAGCTGCGTCACGCCGAGCCACAAGAGACCCAATCGGGGGGCACTTCGAGGGTTGATTTTTTAATGACGAAAGAATGGTTCTTTTTACTCGATCTCTCCCTCTCTGTCCACGCAACAGTCAGTCTACGAGTGGCTTCCACCGTGGGGGGGTTTCTTTTTCCTGCAGAGGAGAGGAGGGGTGACAGTAAAAGACAAGCGGCGCTTTCTAGACAAACTACAGTTCAGAGAGGTAACTCGCGATAAAATTCAAATATATTTTAATTAGAAATAAAATTTATCTGGCCTACAAGAACAACAACATGATCATGGAATATCGTGCAGGGGAGGGTGGAAAACTGGGCGGATAGCGTGGAGACGGTGGAAAGCGGAAAAAAGATTGGTCAGTGTGGGTTGGAAAGTACGTGCGTTCGTCAGCTTGTATTTTCACTGCTTAACGGAATATACATGTGATTGGGTGGTGGGGAGCAGAACCGGAAGAAAAAGTGTAGTGAGAGGAGTATTTTTCAGGAAACATGAAAAAAGGGAAAATTCCCAACGAGCCTTTATTGTGCGTTACTTCTTTAATGCAGACAGAGGAAACGGATATGGGGAGGGGTTTTGTTTGGTGGAACCATGATTTAGGCTAAAAACGCTGAGTGGCTATTATTTCCTTGTGATTTGAACACAGTGAGCACTCGCCCGTGCAAATGCCATGGGATTTAGCGGCAAAGCCTGTATATTTCCGAGAAGTTAAAGAGAAGAAGAAAGCGATTTTCTTTTCGATGTTATTGAGGTTCGTGCAAAGTAAACAAAATTTAGATGCTTCGAACTTACTGAACATATGCAGTATTGAAGACAGGCTGATTGTAGTGTAGAAAAAGAAACATGGAATGAATTTCATTGTACAGGATAAAGAGCATAGACGATTCATTATATTGTACTCAGACTGAACGTATACTACGTATACTATGTAAAGGGTCATCCGTTAAGAGACTTGACAGTTTTGTGTCTTCGTGTGAACGAACACTTAAAACATTTCAATGATTTGTCAATGTCAAAATTTTATTCAAAAAAAAAAAAACATTTTCAATAGGTGAAATAAACGGGCGAGCGACGCTTAATGATTATTAAAAATTACTGATTATTAAAATTAATGATTAAAAAAAATATTTTTTTACCTTTCAGTAACTCAAATAAAGAGTGTAAAATTTTCTTTCTCCAAGAAAATTGCTCTTTGGGCTCCCTAGAAACAGCAGGCGTGTTTGGTATTGCTAGTTTGAATTTAGTCAAAGCAAAGATGGCGTCGAAACAGCACTGTATTTTGTCAACAAGGACGCTGTGGGGGCACTACGTCACTGCCAGCACTTTCATTTTCGAAAATACGCACTTTCCTACAGGCCACACGTTACGATTGACATTTCCCTTTCTTGCAAGATATTGTCATAACAACTCAAATCATTTTTCGCACGACACGAATAAGATAGAGCTGAAGGATAATTAAATTACATTTGTTGGAGGATATTCAGGATTTAATATTATTTCGAAGACCAAAATGTAAGTTTGTTACAAATATCATTACTGTAATTTGTTCAAATAAATTTAAATTACAGCTTTTGAGCTACACCACTTAAAACGGTTTGCTGAAAAGGGGTCCGAAAATTGTACACCTATCCCAACAGACGCAATCAGTCTGCATGACGCCGGTTGGGAATATGGCTGCTCCCACGTATTTATCCATCGGACCCTCAAGATGGAAGGAATCGTCTGCAGGAAGAAGACGAGGTCGCCGGAGTACACAGAGGAGCAGATTGAGACGGTTAAATTACAGTGTCGGTGGATGACCAAAAAATGATAATTACTACTCCAGCGACAAGTCATCCACACCGTTTGAAGTGAAATACAAGTTCAAGCACAAGTTTGAAAAAAAGCTTATGTTGTACATCGTTGTCATTTCAAAGCCTTGGTTTAATCCGAGCGGTCTGGCAATCAACCAACAAATCTATCGAGAAGAGTATCGAGAATCCTGCTGCCGTTCCTGAACGAGCATCACGCGGATGGGAAGTACGTCTTCTGGCCGGACAAGGCGTCTTCCCATTACGCCAAGAAGACGCGAGGAGAAAAAGATATCGTTCGTGCCGAAAGATCGTAACCCAACAAACTTGCCGTGCCGCCCAATAGAGGATTTCTTTGGCTCACTCAGTGCCCTAGTGTACAAAAACAATTGGAGAGCCAAGGACACGAAGCAACTGATTACAAGAATCCGGAATTGTATCCGGAAAATGGACGTAAGTGCCGTACAACGTTCTTGTGAGAGCATCGCGACAAAGTTGCGTCGAACAGCAGACCACGGCCCTTACTCAAACATTCACTGACATTTTTTTGAAGAAAATACATTATGTTATTAATAAAAAATACTGAAATCGATGAAAAAATTTTTTTTTTTATATTTGATTGAAAAAATTCTCATTTTTTATTTAACACCCGTTATTTAGTGAGCAAATTTGAGTCTACATTATCGCTGTTGGATGTACCCGTACCAACAAGAAGCCGTGCAGGAAGCAGCGGAAATATCGTAGTCGCAGATGAATCCGTCCAAAATGACCCAAATAAGTCAATTGCACGGCGTTCTCAAAAATTGGGCATCTATCAATTGGGGCATACTTTGCTAAAAGATTTTGGGCTACAAGAGATTCGCGACATTCCGGTTGAAAGATGTGGCCGAGTAGTGGAAAATTGGGTCCAATATGACCTAAATACGAATTTCATTCTTAAAATGTAAAAGTTGAGCTACAACCAGTATAAATTTGAAATCAATATCTCAAAAAAACTGTGTTTCATTAAAAAAAAGTTGACAAGCTCTTAATGAAAGACTCGTTGGGATTGCTAGTCGAGAGTAAAAATTGTTTGGTGACATTAAATTTGAAATAATAAATGAATAGTTATAATTTGAATATCTTAGAACTTGTCAGAACTATGTATTCTGCCTTACTGGAGCAGCATGGGCTACCATATCTACACAAGAATCTGTATTCCTACAGATTTTTTAAACTTTTCGAAATCAAGAATCTGTAGATACAGATTGAATTTTTTTTGTGTTTCATATAGAATTTACAGATTTTTCAAAGTAACGTTGCAATAATGGTTTGAGGTTAATAATATTTTTTTTCATCTCACCTATTTTATTCATATGGTTTTATAATAAACTAGCTGACCCGGCAAACTTCGTCCCGCCCAAAATTAATTTTTCGTTTTCACATCTAGGTTTTTTTTTACTAAGCGCACGTCTACGCGCTAATCTACTCTTTAAAATTATTTTTTACTATCAAATTTCAATACTTCTACCAAAACTCGACATTATAATATCAGATTATTTTCAGACACAATTCTCGTGCAAGATTTTTCATCCACTTGCAAATAACATGTTTCTCCGTTACATGGAATAAATGTTTGATACAGAAAAAATGATAGAATGAAGACAGCCCTAAATCGGACAATTCCATTCTCGAGTTTTGCTCTTATCAACACATTCGGAGATCCATTTTTATTTATATAGATAGAAGACGTTTTATCACATTAAAATCCATTTCCACTATCGAACGAAGATCAATTTCGTTACCGCAAAAATCAAATAGACTAACAACGCTTGTCAATATGTACTTGTAGACCACATGGGCATTGAATTTTTCGAATTTTATCATTTTCCTTCAGAGTTTTCCGAAGATTTTCAATTGTCATGTTTGGTTTGAATATATGAATTATTTTTATGGAACCCCCTCTCCATTCCAGAGAAGGGATGAGTGTCACGTTATTGTCGATCCCTAAACCCTCTATATGCCAAGTTTGATTCCATTTGCTTGATTAGTTCTTGAGTTATTCAGCGCATCCCTGTAGAGAGGGGGAGGAGTATGAAATCACTTAAGAAATTTTTTTTGTCTCCTAAACACATTCCAAATTTGGTTCTGTTTGCTTGATAAGTTCTTGAGTTATGCAGACATTTATGCTTCATTTCTATGGTAGCCCCCGATAGAGAAGGGGAAGGAGTGTCAAACCACCATAAAAACATTTATCGCTCCCTAAAACTTCCATATGCCAAATTTGGTTCCATTTGCTCGATTAGTTCTCGAGTTATGCAGAAATTTGTGTATCATTTCTATGGCAGCCCCCTCTTAGGAAAGTAGGAGGAATGCTGAACCACCTTAGAAATGTTTCTTGCATCCTAAAACCTCCACAAGCCAAATTTGGTTCCGTTTGCTTGATTTGTTCTTGAATTATGCAGAAATGTATGCTTCATCAGTATGGCACTCCCCCCTTCCCCCTCCACAGAGAGAAGGGAAGGAGTGTCCCCTAAAACCATCGCATGCCAAATTTGGGTCCATTTTCTTGAATAGTTTTCGAGTTAAGCAAAAATTTGTCTTTCATTTGTATGGCATTGGAGAGAGTTGAGAACGCGATTGTCTTAGCTGTTGCTTAACCGTCGAACGTCGAGTTTTTTTCAAATTAATTTGTGCAAAATAGCGCCGATTGGGGAAAATTTAGGTCCAAAGTGTTCCGAAAGTTATGAAGTGTCGTTCGCGGTAAAGTTATATGTCGGTTTTCCAATTTTTACCGCCATCGCGATTAGAGTTAAACATAGAGTAGGTACGATAAATTACATAACATAGGGAATATATTGCCGGTTAGAATAATTTTAGAAGAATTTACTCGGATACCTAGTCAGGATTCGATATATAACGTCAGTTTCAATTAGTTTTAGAAGGAATTCCTCGGTTACCTTGTCAGGTTCCCAAGAATAGTTTTCGCCGTTGCGATTGGAGTTCGATGAAAAGTACGCACGAGAAATATCGAAATATATCCCCGGTCCGAATAATATTAATTTTCTCGGTTACCTTGTCAGGTTTCCCAAGAATAATTTTCTCCCACCGCGATCGAAGTTCCATTAAGAGTAGGCACAACAGATAACGAAATATATCTCCGGATTGATTAATTTTAGACTGTTTTTTTTCGGTTACCTTGTGAGGTTTCCAAAGAATAATTTCCGCCGATGAGAGCCAGGTTTCCCAAGAATAATTTTCTAAAAACAAGATGCGCGCGTTGAAAAATTGATGAATGTTGTGAAATATAATATTTTCGCAATTTCGTGTCGTCGAGTGGTTGATAGTTCGCGTTTACATAATCACATCACTTACCTCAGTGAATCCTGATTCATACCTCTTCCCACTAACAATAATCCCTCCCATGATATTCGCTAGGGAACCACGCTATAGAGGCGAACCTTCTGGCCTTCGGGCGGCGAATATCATACTAACATTCCTTCCCTTCCCCTGGTGACTGTAAGGACGTGGCCGGCGTCGTTATTGGCCATTTAAAGTTTGAATCACCGAAAATTGCACAACGAGAATGATTTGCTAGTCCCAAGCGTCATTCTGTGTGTTCTTTGTGCAATTTGGTTGGTTCAGGTCAATCACGGAGAGCAACTACGAATTGTACAGTCTACCCAAGCTCAAGCTCAATTTTTGTCTTTCAATTGTATGGCAGCTCCACCTTAGAGAGGGGGTGGAGTGTCTAACCACCATAGAAACATTTATTGTACCCTAAAACCACCGTATGTCGAATTTGGCTCCATTTGCTTGATTAGTTTTCGAGTTATGCAGAAATTTGTGTTCCATTTGTATGGCAGCCCCACCTTAGAGAGGGGGAGGAGTGTCTTACCACCATAGAAACATTTATTGTACCCTTAAACTTACACAAGCCAAATTTGGTTTCGTTTGCTTGATTAATTCTCGAATGATACAGAAATTTGTGTTCCATTCGTATGGCAGCCCCCCCTTAGAGAGGGGGAGGGGTCTCGAACTATCATGAAAACCTTCCCCGGCCGCAAAAACCCCTACACATCAATTTTCATGTCGATCGGTTCGGTAGTTTCCGAGTCCATAAGAATCAGACAGACAGACAGACAAACAGTCAGACAGACAGAAATCCATTTTTATAGATGTAGATAAATAACATTGTTCATATTTTTCTTACCAAAGCACAGAGACCAAAAGTGCGCTTATACTGTCGTGAAAATGTATTGCCTTTGAAAGTTCATTTTTCAAACAAATTGGAGATGCACCGCTCAAAGCTCAAAGAAGGGATTAAATCAGTTCAGGAAATATTGAAGCTCGAACCATTGAAAATGCTGAATTTGCCCGCTCTCACTGGAATCCGTCGTTAAACATAGCCAAGAGAGATTCAACTACGATCGAAAATTTTTGAATTATGTTTTGCTATTTATTGTTGTATTGAGCAAATCAAACTGAAACATCTGAATTCACTCAGATTAATTCGATAACCAGAACACTTTACATTACTTTCTTGAGTAATATATGCCAGGAATCATACATCAAATGTTCCAGGACTTTGGAGATTTAGAAAAGCATCTGAAGATATCTACATAGGTATTGAAGATGTAAAAATAGAAGCTACTGAACTGGGCGAGAAAAAAACAAAAGCTTTTAGGACCATCTGCTGAACTTTCAAATGGTTGGACTGCTGAAGTTTGAATAACAAATAGAAATTTAAATGAAAACATACCCGATTAATTTGTTTGGAATGAAATATTCCTGTCCTGTCCATATCCTAAGCATTAGCGTTATAGTAACTTTATGTGCCCTTCTAAAGGGCTGGCAGTTCTCCAGTTTAACCTTATTATGCTACCTTTTAATTCATTTCTGCCATTACATTTTAGTGTGTATTGTTATCATATTGTAATGAAGGTATTTACGTTGCCCAATGTGAACAAGCATCCCCTGGTAACTGAACAAATTTCCATTGCATCTCAATGAAGCAATGTATTTTTACTACAGTTTATATGTTTCCTGGCATTACGTGGATACCATCAACATCGTCTAACCAATAATTTCTATGTCAATCAATGATATCATAGCCAAAATTATGCTTGAAAATTGGATTTATAAACCCAATACAGATTCAATACAGATTTTTGAAAAAACAAGCAAAGATATTAAGATTTTTTCAGATCAAAAACACAGATCTTGATTTTGTCATGGATGCTAAACAAAAACTAATTCCGTCTGTTATCGCAGGATGCTAGGGCATCTTGGTCCTTCTGAAGCAGTTTAATATAGTGGTCCAGTGGGCCCACGGGCTAGATTTTAAAAGGGTTAGCGAGCTGCCTGAATTCGATATTATTCAGCTTGTCGTGCTACAAGTCGCATTTTCAGCGTTACGTAATTTGTGCACGACGCCTTACCGATTACCAAAAAATGAATGAATGAATGTGTTCACCTCTGTAACGAACTGATGAGCATGATTCTATAGGGCACCATCATTGTCTCGGAAATTTTTTGAAAGTTGGTCCTCGTTGAAAATGCAGGAAATTGTGTGAGCTGCTATTCTGACTAGCTCAGATGCTCAGATACCGATTTTCCAGATTAGTTTATTATACCATTCGTTGTTATTTAAAGTGAATCCGCTTTCATCAAATAATTGATTGTGATTATTGTTTAATATGAATATTAATACGAAGATATGGAAAATACATTTTTTGAGTGCATGAGTAACGATTATTACGCTTTCGAAAGCCGGATGCGTAGATGTTGTCTGAAAATTGGTATCTTGCTGGTGGTATCGGTTCTGAAGCAACGGAATGCCGCCAATGAATATTTTGAAAACTTAGGACAATAACCAACGCTTTACATAGGGGGTTTTGAAAATTCGAAAATTCGGCCATTTTTGTTTAAAATGAGGTATTTTTCATGAAATTCGCTGTTTAGAAGCTCATAAAAAATCGGAAAAATGGGATATCAAAAAACGGCTATATAACGCTGTAGATAATTAATTTTTACATGCTGATAAACAAATTAAGCCAAATCATCCGGGTAGATGCTAAGATATCGATACCACCAGTTGAAAAAAACGCGTTTTCAAATTCGTACAGCAAAATGAAAACCTAAACCCAGAACATGCAGGAAAAAAATGAAAGATTTCGAATATTCATAACTCGAACATTCCTTAGGAGATCGGACAGATGTTTGCCTCAATTTATAGAAAATATTTCTACGCATCTATCACAATTGATGAAATGTTATTTTTCCTGAGATAAGCAATTGAATAACGGTAAAATGTCAAGCGCTATCTGAACGCCCTAACTGCCCCGCTTTGATTGGCCCGATTTATGGTTTTCCCCAACACAGCCATCGAAACCAAGCTGCCTGGGGAACTTGGCATTGCGGATAAGTGTACTCAGATGCAGTTTAATTTTTTATTTGGAATTTTGTGCAAATGTAAGAACTACATGATACCAATCTACCGATTGACGAGACCGATATCGACACTGACATCTACTGATTGCTATATTACAACCGATTCCAATCACTGTGGCTTTTATAATATTCCCACGGGTAAAGAAAAGAAACAAGCAAAAAGTAAAAATAAGTCGTTAAGGGAGAAATAAAAATAAACCCAGAAAGGACTTTTCGGAAATCCCGTTATTCACCGAGTTGTAACCAGTGATGCGGTATCCAATCAAGTACGGCCGTGACAAAAAATTTTCAAACGCGTTTTTCTCGAAACTAGTTTTTTCAAGCTATAGTAGTATACATCTCAAGTTCTACTGAACCGATTTATTCCAATGTGAATGAATCTTCATACATCTCTCTATCGCATGAACCCAAAAAAAGGCAGTTTTTAAATTTTATTTAAAAAAAATAAATCGTCATAAAAACTAGCTAAAAAAGTTTTTTTTCATACGACTGTCATTTTGTCCGAACAAAATTGTTTGACTTGTCCGAGGTTCATGCCATAGCGGACTCTTTGCTGATTCAGAATCTATTCGATTTTTTTGACGTAGGACTACGTCTTTCATTTCTATACCGGGGTGTAAAATCAAAGTTTCCAAACAAAAGCGTTACGCCGGAGACCGAGATTTTGAGCGTTAATAGCTCCTAAACAACTGAACGAAATAGTATCTAGATGCTGAAGCTAGAGTTCTCGAAAAAAAAAGTGTAAGGTGTTGTGCCTAAGAAACGACCGCGTTTTCGACGTAGAACTACGGAGTTAAATCATTCAATCTCTATTTTTATCACTTCGAGAATTTTTATAGAATGCATCGAAAATTTAGAAATAACTTTTTAGGAGAATGTTTTAGTGGTGTGGGAAAATTCTTAGTTTTGTAGAATCAGCTGAAGATGGTTGAGTCATCATACATTCCTCCCCTTGCGAAAACAATACGATGAGCACGAGAATAATGAGCATGCAAGCGTTATTTTTATTCTTGGTACTGATCGGACCCTATTATATACAGTTTGAAAAAAATATTGTTTTTTTTATATTTTAAATATGACTTATTTCGAGAAAAAATGTAATATTTCAACGTGAAGGTGAAATTGAGGTGGCTATTATATGTGCAGTGGGGTAAAAATCGTGATTTTGCTTGAATTATCACCAAAAACTGTTTTCATCGATATTGCAGCGAAAATAAGAATGATAGATGTTGGGTGTCAAAGAACAAATTGTGGAGCCGTTTGAGAGCTCTAATTTGATTGATAGAAACAAACAAGTTCAACATGGATTTTTAGGATAAAATTAAAATGACACATTAAAAAATACAAACTTTCTAGTTTTCACTCTGCCATTGTTGAAATTCGAACATATACGTATAAGGATTTTTTTCATCAAATATGATTGTCTATCATCTCCTGAGAGATTCTGAATTTTTGTTTTATGAGAAAGGTGTTTTCTGACTTTAAAGGGATGAATCGGAAATTTAATTCTTCTTTTATATTCAAAAAATGAATCATATATGCATAAAAACGATTGAGATTTTTTTCATATACGATTATTTACAGTGAAATGAAATCAGAGACTGTATATAATCGATTCCGCCTTGTACAGTGAAAGGAAATTGGAGACTGTATAAGCCTCCTGTCCGCCCAGTTCAAATCGAACGATCTGTTCTCACCAGGGAATCTGATTCGTTGTGACATGATTCTGATATGATTCATATAGTTGTTATTTTACTGTTTTTTGGGTTCCTTCAGTTGGTGGCGTAAACTGCTTCAAGGTTCGAAATACAGTAAAATCCGTTTATAATGACATTGAAAGGGAGGTCGTAATTAGCGGACGCCATACAAAGCATTTTGCGAAAAAAATTGTGTTCATGTAAGTATGTACTTATGCATGTAATAAAGTTATCATATTCGACTTTTTTTTTATAAAGAATATTACATGGAAACCAAGCTGCGTTGTGTAATTACGTAATATTAGGCGGTAGGTCTGTATAAGTGGAGTCATAATAAACGGATTCTGCTGTATACTGAATGCTCTTCGCCGCTAGACCGCCACTTTTATATATTTCTGGATGACGAATGAATCTGGATGACCAATGAATGCAGTTTTCACATCTCTTCAGAAACTGAAAACACCTAGTGATATGCTTCATATCAGCAGAAAATCAATCACATACACATATTTCATTGCAGAAGCCCGTATTCGTATTGAATGAGCAACTATGAGATTGATTGTACCGATCGACTATTCAGAACGCGTGGCTTTTGTTGAGCTAGCGTTTGACATTTTCCATTTGTTTCGACATTATAGTTTTACAGATTTGGTTTTTCTTGCACTTTATTCGAATCGAACAATTTGCTAAAATTTGCTTGTAATAGTTGAGGTATTCTAAATCCCATTTTTGAATATTTTTTCTGTGTTTCCCGAATAGAGCCGTGAAAACTACCACCTGACAGAGCGTTGAGGCATATATTTTGCATACCAAAACCGTTGCGCGACCAATCGTAATGTATCATCATACCCGAGAAAAATTATTATTTAGCTTAGTTGTTTATTTTATAGAGACTTGATTTTTTTCAGTTGAAATAGAATATGGAACACGCACTGTGGAGTGATTAAATGATGCCAGCAAACGTCACTTGTTCTGTTTGTTTCGGTCATCTTATGGGCATCGTTTCACCGCGAGATGTAGACGCGAATGAATAGCTCGCTCGCTTGCACCCCTGGCATTGCATCATTGCATCCAAACTCCATCCAAAATCCATGATAGGGTTCTAAGCGACACACAGATTGTTGAATCACCGCCATTTCAAAACGTCGATTCAGTACACAGATAAAGTTATAGAAAAAAGTGATGCCACAGAGTCTAATTTCCCTTCGGCATTTGAAAAGCTCGGGGGTAAGTGAAAGTTTCTATATTAATGCTGAGAAGTGAACTGAAGTGAAGTGAAGAAGAAGAACAGAACTCTGTATAAATATTCTTCATGGTAAAAAAGAACTCAACAGTAATCGGGTTGGGCATATAAATAACCATCATTTTGTCTTATAATTCTGGCCCAGCTTGACTAATATTGGCTTGCATCTGCAGGGAGATTTGAGAATCGCGTGAACCCGTTCTTCTGCATGAAAAATTTCAATGGTCTTAAGACGAATGGACACAAGTGCTAATCGATTGTCAAACGGTTCGTATTGTTAAAAGTCGTTGGTTTGACTTTTGACTATTGACTATTAGAATGACTATTGACATTCTAATTTAGATGAAATCCATATTTGACAGGAATCATTGTACAACGATTCTCGCAACACAAAATGACCCACCCTGTATAATCAATTGAACTCCGCGAAAGCGACGTACAAAATCATAAATAAGAAAACATTCTGTCAGTCATTCTTGCTTCGATTTCTCCCAAGGTAGTGAACAACATTGTGTCATGGTTTCATATGTTATATATTTTGATATATTTTCAATTTCGGCTATGCCTATCGCAACAAGATAATTAGTATACGATGCAGCATTAACAATTTAGCGTATAACTACTATTCGAAATTATCGGTTACCAAGAGCGTCCATTTCCCCCGTAGCAATTAAAACGTAAAAGCTGTAATTAGCGATTCGCAACACATAAATGAATAATAATCACTTGTCGGAAGGAGGGCGGAACTGAGCAAAAAAAAAAGTAAAAGCAAAAGCGGAAGTCCGACTACCACATCTAAATCAGAAGCACCTTTCGGAAAAAACAACGGTTTGGCCGGTAACCAAACTGACGACTGACCATTGGCGAAATGAACAGAAGAAAAAAAAACACACACAAACCATAGATCCGGGTCGTGGCCCGTTTTGAAGGTAATTGTTAAGCGATTAACTTTTCCCACCTGTACCTCCCTCGAGCGCGCGCGGTCGATATCGCTTCCCGGAGCTCAACGCACCCACCCGGTGGAAAGCGGTGAACAAGCGAAAAATGAAATCCTCATAATCTTCTTACTCCTATCCCCAGTGGAGTCAACAGAAAAAGCGCCAGGTGAGGATGCTGTTTATCCCCCCACCGCCCTCCATCTAGCTTCCGGAAAGCAATTTGTGCGAGTTAGGTCAAGCGCTTTAAATTTCACCTCAAAATCTTCATTATCGAAGCGTAAACGGCGTGACAGGCGTGGGAGGGGGCTGGCGTTGGTGGCAAATGGTGGATCTCGCGTCCTGTTTGTTGGTTTCCGGATTGCCGGTTGCGGTGGTGCGAATGTACACAGCGTGATCCTAGTTCCCCTTTGGGTGCATTGGGACAGAGACGAACAAGAGGAAAAAATCGTTGAGTGTTACCGGCAGGCTATGTCGACATTCGTGCAGCATTTGCCCGCGGTGGTAATCAAACCTTATTCTAATAAAGCATTCCGAAGAATTGTCCGAGTGCGGATAAACAAGTCTAGCAAAGAAAGTTTTGTCCCCCGAGGGAGAACACGATAGGTTGGGGCGAAACAGAAGTAGGAAACGAATCTTTGTTAATTACACCTGAATAGCCGCAATTAGGGTGTTGATAAAGTTGATGAAGGTTTACCGGTCGCCACCCGAACTGGGAGAGATAACATGCGTTGTTTGACGTAGCGGTGCGTGATTTGTTCAACTAATGTACGAGTGGGTGGGTTGTGAGCGAAAACTGTTGGAGTCGTTTTGGTGGAACATTCGGCGTGTTATCTTCGTGTGCTACCTTTTTCCGCTACATGTGGACTCTCACTCCAATCCCGGTAGATACGATTTGGCCGGGTTTTTGGTTCGGGCTCGATGATGAAGAAATTAGTAGTTGATCAAAGGAAGTGCTTTCTAGCTGGACGACTGTGAAAATTACTTTGAACCTCAAGTGATTGGCATTGGCCTCGGAGAGTCATTTAGGATTTACTTCAGAGATCGATTCGTGCGCTGATTAGGGGGTGATTACTGTTATAACGTTCGTTCAGGGTACGGCACGCGCAAGGATATGAGGATGGAATTTTTCTTGCGTTCCGTTCAAGTTTTTTTTTAATCGGAATTATTTCTTTATGTTCTGATTGATGGAGACTCTAGAAGGGATGGTCACTCTACAACATTTCTAAAGCTCATCTTACTCATCTTATGATTCATCTGTGATACAAAAAGAAATGTCAAACACTCCAATATAGCAACATACATGTAAAAAATAGTATTTTTTTGTTATATTCAGTATTATTTCAGGCCAGAGATTTTTCGTCGAACAAAATTCTTCCGACTTGCACTATGTTACGGGTGTATTCTTGAACTGGCCACACGAGATGAACTGGCCACACAAGATGTGTTATTTGGCATATAAATCTCAACTAAGTACTAATAAATGACGCAAGTAATACTATGTTGAGGCTATGATATTCCTCTAGGAACGCTTATGAGGAATTCCATTTGAATTCGATGGTTTATTTTGACATAGGACAATGTCTTTGATTTCTATATAGGGGGGGTAACTCTACGAAAAATGTAACGATTCATTAAGAGTTTTCGAACGCATATTACTCAAAATCGTTATTGCGACATATGTTGTGTTGTATACCATTAGACAGGAAATTTATCCAGCATTTTTGCTTAAGCCATGAATAGTGAATATAGAGGAAAAAGTTAACAATTTGACAATTAAAATGGGCATGTTTTTTCGATTTTACTAGCCACACGTTTTCCCCCACAATGCAACAAGCAATCTTTTTGCCTACAATTCGGCGTGTGATCACAATGTGATTAGATGCGTATTACTACTCTCGATTTACCGATAATAGGCATTTATCAGTTGGCAGAATCAATGGAGGGATGATCTAGGAATAATCTTGAAGATGATATTGGATGGTTTCACTCTATTTTCCCCAAATATTTGACGAGAGCCTGGCCCAATAGGTTGAACGTTGATAGAGATTTTATTAGATAGAAGTACAAGTTTTTTTTTATCTTCGCTTATTTTTCGTCGGCCTATTTCCACCACTTCAGTGCCAATCACCGACATCCGGGAAGCGACTCCACCTGTTCCTACCTATCAGACTCAACAACTCATGAGCCGGGCCAACATCTTTTACTTCCCCTCCGAAGGAAGACGAAACCAGAGATTTTTCGCCTCAGAAAATCCCAACGACGCCAGCTGGGATTGAACCCAGGCCGATCGGATTGTGAGGCTGTTACGCTAACCACACAACCACTGGCGCCGTCTGAAGTACATATTGTTGTCTAATCAATTTGTGCTCAATTCACGTTTTATCGTGTAGGTCTTGCTACTAACAATTTATGTAATTGTGGTCCAGCATGTCATTATATCGATCATGTTGTTTGCTTATGTAAAATGCAATGCAATTAATGAATTTAACTGGCTGCTGAATTAGAAGTTCCGGAAAAGTTCACGTATATTTTTCAGGGGCTCCATTCAATGTGTCAAAAGAGAAAAAAATGAATAATGAAAAACTCGATTCAAATGCAATTACTACCCACAATCCAGACCCATCAATTTTTTTTTATATTTTTTTTATTTGGCTTCAATTTTGCAGACGCATTTTTTATGTCCAAAAAGGACTGTTTTTATCATCGGTTTTACATTTTGACTCTGGCCTTACTTTCGAAAAGGAAGCAATTCCAAATGAAAACGTCTTAAAAATGCAGATTTTCAAAACATGTATTTTTGATTCGAATGAAGGTTTGTGTTCCGTTTGGGTTGGAGGAAATATGAGTTTTCCGCAGCAATTTGGATTTGTTCGACTCAAGTGTAACTTTTGAAAACGGCGTATCGATTTTAGTAAGAGAAATCTTGATGAGCTTGATGAGTTTTTTTGTTTTAAATCACATCAGGATTCATAGTTTGTGGCTAAAAATGATTGTTAACATACACATTCGAAGTTTTGAAAATTCATAAAATTTCGATGTGCAAAGTTTGTCAAAAATATCTTTACCATCTTGGACTCAATTTTCAAATTTTTTACATGACTTTATATTAAACAATTAAAAAAAACTACATATATAAATTTAAAAAAAAATTAAAATTAAAAAAGACAATAAATTAGAAAAGTGTTTTTCAAATATCTCGAGAATGGCTGCATTCAGAAGGAGATTGATAGTGGCCTTTTTTTTAAATCACATCAGACTTCATAGTTTTTGGCTGAGAATGATTGTTGATTTACAAAAATTCGAGGTTTCGAAAATTCTTAAAAATTCGATGATCCACGAAGATCATCATAAATAGTTTTACCATCTTGGACCCATTTTTCAAATTTTATATAAAAAAATTTAAAAAAATAAAAAAAACACATACTTTAGATATTGCAAATTAAAGTTTTTTTTGTAAATAAAAAAAGAGTACTATTTTTTTTCAGTGTATATTTTTTTCACGTTTTAACATCAATACTCTATAACTCTTTCTAAGGCACTATTTCGGTATGACTCATAGTTTTTGAGGTGTAAATTATCAAAGATTCCTCTTAATAAAATCGATACGTCCTTTTCAAAAGTTACACTTAAGTCAAAAAAATCCTAATTGCTGTGGCAAACTCATATTTTCTCCAACCCAAACGGAATACAAACTTTAATTCGAATCAAAAATGCTCATGTTTTGTCATTTGTCAATTTTTTATTTGGTATTGCCCGAGGGCCTAAACGAAAATTGTTTTGAAATTGTTCAAAAAAATATAACTCAGAATCGGTTGGTTCGATGGATTTGGTATCTTCCGCAATGTTTCAGGTTATTATTGGGTAGGGATACCATCTGGTCGGAGTTAATAATCAGGACATTTGTTATAGCTACGATTAAGACCAACCCATTATAGTCCTTTTGAGATATAAAGTTTTAATGTGAATTCCAAACTTCTGTTTCAACAAAATGACAAAATGCACAGTTATTGCTATTGGCCACCAACACCTATGAATCACATATGCAGCACATAGACTCATTATCATTACGTATTTTATGAGACAAATGTACTTCCGGCGCAGTTCCTTGGCAAAAGGACACTTTCGTGAAAACATTTGAAATTCAACTTGGATTATCTAGACAAAACACAAAAACAACCGATGAATCGGATGGAAGATCTCGTGGAAAAAACAACTGTCACTCTCTACACGCTTGCAAAATTTTAATCAGCAATAAAAAAAACAATTAAATTAAAAAACAAAATAAAAAAAAAATCATGATTCGTCAACAATATTGTGTTTTTCTTCATAAAAATCAGAACAAATGCTAGAATATGAAAAATAAATCAGGACGTCCCGAAAGGATCTCAAAATCAGGACATGTCCTACTAAATCAGGACAGATGGTATCCCTATTATTGGGGCTATGTGGTAAAAATATGCACTGTTAAAAAAATGTTTTATTTTTATTTTTTTACGAAAATAACACTTAATACTCAATTTCCACAATGAAGACGTTTTTGATTTTTTTTTCATATTTATCAAATATTGCAGCGGATTACTTAAGGAGTTTAGTACGCCAAAATGGAGAAATAATTAACGAAGTTATATATATATTTTACATTTGTATGTATTTTGGAAATTGTTGAATTGTTTCTCATATTTTTTTTTGAGACCCGATTTTTATAGAAGTACGCACAATTTTCAGTCAAAAAGGGTGTACGGAAAAAATAGCTAAATGCTACAGTTTCGGTGATTTTAAAATAAAATTTACTGAAAATTTTCTACTTTGGTTCTTTTTCGATTGTTTTTCGAGTTTTTTTAACTTAGGAGTAAATTTTCCAGAAAAAGTATATAATTTTCGACTGCAATACTTTAATCAATTAAGTGATGTGAGTAAATTTGTGTGGTATAATATTGTGTAAAATAACATACACTATAACAATTTTTTTTTATTTGAGAGAAGAATTTTCTCGGAAAGTTATCTTTTGATGTTTGAATTATTTTGGATGTTGCAGCCCAGTTGAGTAGAGTCCTCTACTCATCAAGTTATTATTTTCGATCTGAACATATTTCATTACCTTGAATCCAATATACTTCAAGAAATTATTGCTTTTTATCCGTGATTTTTTTATTTTATCTACATATATAAAATTCTCGTGTCACGATGTTCGTGGTCGAACTGCTCCGAAACGGCTCGACCGATTTTCATGAAGTTATGTACTGAAAACTTGGTAGGCATGAGAATAGGACGTAAACTATATAAGATACCGCTAGGGTACTGATTACCATATGTTTTCTACCGATTAGGGTGGTCCTATACAAAAAAATCTAAATAATTTTTATTTCTTTTTTTTATAAATTTGGCATAAAAGTACATATAACCTCAAAGGTTTACCTCTATTTCCTATTTTTAATCGCGATTTTAGTATTTTGGTATAAATAATATCCAAATAATCGACCCGTAGTTTGTGTTTCAAAGAGAACGAATGTCATCCGACCTTGAAACTCAATGCGTATAGACGTCATTGAGCTTCGTGTTCCATTTCTGTGAAGCGTAAATTGTTATGAATTTTCGAGTGAAATAAACATGCTTCTAAAACAAAAATTTTAAATGAACTATGGCTCTATTGTGTGTTCTGTGTAACAGAATAACACATTCTTTACAGGTAGGGAAAATGAAATGCAAGGAGATTAATAGAAAAATAGTTGAGTTAGGGTTAAGGCTATGTCTACTAAGTATTCAAACAACATCGAATAACCATTTTCATTCAAATTTTAACAATTTAAATTGCTTTCGGGTCTGCTAATGACGAAATATGGGTGATTGTTCGATATTGTTACCACAAACATAGCCTTTTTTTATAGCCTTTCATGGCAGATGGAAACTGTACAATGCATTTTCTTAAAGATTTCAGATTGATATTTTTTTTGTTCTTTAATTTCCTGGTCATTGGTAGTAATCACCATCGCTCCCGAAGTCGTATTCAGGATCTACTTCGTCATGTACCCATACCGTGCTGGAAAACAAACCTATAAAAACACAAAAAACCAGACTCAATTTCTGCAAAACAGCGGTATCCGATGTTAGTTAGTAGGTTACACTTCAGCAGAAAGTGGGATTTTTTTTTCGTTCAACTGCCCAACACCGCCTCAAGGCGGGTTATGGTTTTTACCGAAAAACTGTAATTTTTTGTTACCTCAACAACAAAACTTGATGTCGAGCGTAAAATATTAATCAAAATAAACCCACCTAACAATTTTTCTACCAATGAAATGTTCAAAAAGTCGGTTTGTTTTTCGTTTAGAGTGCGCGACGGAAATCGAAATATTTTTTTCCTCTTTTATCTCGAATTTCCGACTTTCGACATAAAATACTCCTAGCAGAAACCAGCCAACATAAAACCAATATATTTGTATGAAAGTATTTTGAAGACGTGTTAGTGTGGGAGAACATTGAAAATAATGTCTGAATAACTGAGAAAAAAATTCGTGAAGCCCGTCTAAAGGCGCTGCAATATTTGATATATACAGGTCGGACTCGATTATATACAGTTTGAACCTTTTGTATTTCAAATATAACTTATTTCAATAAAAAATGTAATATTTTATCGTTCAAGTGAAATTTAATTGGCTAATACAAGTACAGTGGAGTAAAAAACGAGATTTTGGAAGATTTTGATCGAACTTTCATCAGGAATTATTTCTAACGATATTGCAGCGAAATAAGGAAAGATAAAAGTAGGGTGTCCAAGAACAAATTGTAGAGCGATTTGAGAGCTTTAATAATAACACATTCAATACTACTAATTTTTTTTAATTTCCAAACTGTTATTCAAATCCACTGATTTAGAAGTTCCACTGTACTATCCTGTCTAAATCCTGTATTAATTTTTTTTATCTCTCAAATGAAAGCAACAGAATTGGCTTACATAGCGTACTTTTTAGTGTAGAGATAGTTTGAGGCGACAAAATCCGAAAATAAAATATAGAATTTAGAATATAGAATTTTTATAACTCTGTCATTGTTGAAATTCGAACATATGCGTAGAAAGATTTTTTCCGTCAAATATGGTCATCTATCACCTCCTGAGAGATTCTCGAAAAAAAATTTCATTTGAGAAAGGTGTTTGTATTTATTCGTATTTTTTATTCGATTATATACAGGACTCGATTATATACTGTGAAAAGAAATCGGATATTGTGAAAGACACTAAGTCAGTTGGACCAACCGTTCCAGAGTTATTTTTTTTAAATCTTCAAGCAGTTTTTGCTTAGGCCCTTCTCAAAAGTAAGGCTAGAGTCAAAATAACAAACTGGTGATGCAAATCGTTCTTTTTGGTCATAAAGAATGCGTCTGCAAAATTTGAGCCAAACCAAACAATACAATAATACAATTTATGAAAAAAAATCCGCATTTGCGGTGGAACAGCTCTTGTGCCATTTAAGATGATGAAGAAGAAGCAGCTAACAAGAATATCAGTAAATGAATTTATCTTATATCCAGAAGCAAACGTCAGCTTTTTTTTTACATTCAATATACATCCGATACATCCGATAGCTTGCAATGATACTTTGCACATATGGATGTGATAGGAAGGTGTGGATTCAGTGTCAATTAAAAGAAGTTATCACATGTTATCTTCATTTATATATAAAGAGAATTACGTTCAACTAAAATGCCTTACCTAATCGGTAGGCTACTTAGCCGCTTTCATATTAAAGACATCAAATTAAAAAAGGTCGACCAGCACAGTCCCTTCCTCCCTGGTGCTTCCACCAGCACCACCGAGGGTGACATTCCGTTCGTTGCAACCATTAATTAGCGGCTCGTGTCACATTTAATAGACCGAATTTGAAATTGAACATGACGGTTCTAATTAATTCCTCTACGCCAGTGAAATCAACGTCAGCACGGGGCTAAAAAAGCTCCGTTAGACACGCAACAGGGGTCCAACGCCGCCATTTGTAGGGTGGGTGAAAGAAGTGCACTTTCATTCTCGCTCGGAGGAACACGGAGACCAAAGAAATGTTTTTCAACGAGTGACAGCCACAGAACAAACCAAGGCAGGCGGCGCACTCGGGGTGGGCACTCTCGGACACGACAAGTACATTAGGTCTAATCACGCCACCGGGGAATATTTTGGAAAAATTATCGCCTGCATATGGTTACCGGTTCTGCAGTGCGAGAGAGAGAGGGAAAAAAGTGGTGATGATTCTTGTTTTTAGAAATATAACTCCCCCACGAAAAAGTGTGATATTTAATGTTAATTATGGCAAGTTAATGGGTTTAGCCACCTTGGTACTTGAGAGAATAGGTATACAGATATTTATCTGGTGAATCTGTCAAAATGAAGAATATACTTTCACCACACTTCATTTCAGTAATCTTATATTTGATTTGATCCAAAATAAGACCATACTAATTTCTTGGTCTCATGAATTGAATCACAATTCTGAAACAGTTCTAGTCGTCGAACTATATGGTCATGGATACACTCTAGCACTTAAGAAATTTATAAGAACGTGTATCTCATGAAAAAAACATAAACATCAACAAAAATCCTATATGAATATCATTTTCACAAGCCAACATATATTGACCAACAGAAAATTCAATAGAAACCAAAACTTCAAACACGAGAAACATAGAATCAATGAATTCAAAACATTACATATAGGGGAAGACGGGGTAAGGCCGCTCCCCCCCAAGAAAGCCAATTTTCAGTTAAACGTTCTTCAGTATTTCCCCCATTTGTTGTGCTGCATATAATTGAGTATATAATAATCTACTACTAAAAAGTGTGTAACTGTTGATTGTATAACTTTTTTAGCGTTTTTTCATTAATTTTGGACAAAAAAAAACTTTTTATTTTGCTGGCGGGGTAAGAAGGACCACCCGCGGGGTAAAACGGACCATGACGGGGTAAGACGGAGCGATGCTATTTTCAAACATTTTAGTTTAGTAAAAATAACATGAACAGTGTTGTCTGAGGTACTAAATGTTTAGGGCTGTTCATAAACTACACACCAACTTCTGGAAAGTCCATCCATATTCCACGTGCAGAGCTTTGAAAATATTCGTGAAAAATTTACAAAATTTTAGGAATCTATAAGGACGATTATCCACGTAGGTCTAAAATCTCCTAAAATCGGTTCACGTGAAGTCTGAATGACCCCGAAATAGGTATTTCTAGTATTTCCGATTCAATTTGTTGTTTCGTTCAGACAGATCGAATGCCAGTTCATTGACATTTCGCATAGTGATGGCGTAGAATCGATTATCCAGCTGCAGCAAATGCTCCACCAGTTTATGCTCCTGAGTAGTGTTAAAGGTGTTGCAAGGTGTTTCGAAATGACAAAAATGTGTTATTAATGCTTCTTACGTAACATATATGTCAAAATACTGAGGATTTCTTATAGAACTAGAAGTGAACCGTCTTACCCCGCCGGATGCTCTTATTCCTTTCTTCCGCTACAGTGATTCGCAGGTAATTGGACATCCCGAGTCACCACTCATAGTCGCACTAGAGGCGATTGTGACCTCTAAATGGACATATCAATAACCACAACACAAACGAAAAACACAATGTGAAAAACAAATTAAAACAGGAGACTGGTTGGAAATCTTACAAGTAACCATTAGAAAAGTGTGCAAAATACATGATCTAGTAAAATGAAATAAACTTCCGTAGACTTTGATGAAGAATACATGTAAGAAGAATATTTAAAAGAAAATTTTGAAGATGCACTACCGGCCAACATTCATTCGAGCTATTCTAGTGCATTAGAACGAATCACCCTCAGCGAAACTTACATCAAGCCCAATCAAAATGACCGGCAAGTTAAATATACAAGAAAGAAAGTATAATACCTAACTATCAAAGAGAAGAACATCGTCTTGGACCTGCTAAATTGTGGTAAGACCCTACTACATGCGGCTGCACGAAAACTCACGCAAAGGTTTTACTTCAAAATGGCATATTACATATTCTTATACGGTTTCGGAATTATATATACTAATACACTATACATAAAACATCTGTCAAACGTAAGTCTGCCATCCTTGAAGTAAGATTCTGGGGAGAGAGTAAAAAAAAGATCTTGCACCTCGGCGGCTTGGGGACTATCTCAGTACCTCACCCTCGTTAGATTTTTGGGATTTCGCCCTCATTACATTGACCTCACAATATTTTTTTTACGAGATTAATTAATTCATAATAAAAATTGTGCTCTGATGACGTTGATGGGGATTTTTTTGTATTTTTTCGATTCAGCGATACAAAGTGTTTTAAAGTACATCAGTTGAGATTTGAAATAACTTTCAACAATTTATTAATTCTAAGAGCACTGAGTTGGACCTTTGGATTAACTATTCATCATTTAAAGGAAATTTTACACAAAAAAACTTGATGATGACGTTAATACGCAAGTACCTCAATGTTTCCAAGTTTTTTATAAGAGTGAGAACAGGGTGCATGAAAGTGTGAGTCCGTGAGAGAGAGAAAGCCAGCACTAGCAAAAACGAAAAGCGAGAATTTTAAAAACCATGCAGACCATATCCGTATAGCGGACCATAACCGAACATCACAAGCCATTTGAATAATTTGAACTTGGGTATAATTGCGTTTGCAAGGTAAATCGGTTCACAACTCAACCAAATAAAAAAACCAAAGCAAATTCATGTTGTTCGAAAAACAACATGACAATTTATTTTCGCTCATTTTCTGACACTGAGAATTTACAAAGTATCGTCAGCTATTCAGCTATTTCGATCTGTCAAACGCAAATAGTGTAATCGTGGTTGTGTTTGTTGTGGTCATGGTTTGTAAATATGAACGGATTTCGTTCCGAAACCAGTGGCAGATGGAAACTATGGCTGTTGCCGTACATTCTGTAAATCATGGAGACGAGCTGCGGAGGAATATAGTTTGTCCAGAAGAACATTAGCCAAATAGGTATGTGCAGAAGTTAGGCCATTTTAAAACTGTGTTTTCTAAACAACAGGAGGAGTAACTCGTGAGTCACATCCTTAATATGCAGAAGTTATTTTATGGGCTGACACACACACGACATCCCGAACCTAGGGTATAAAATCGCAGAGTGAAATAATTTAGATCACTCTTTCGACAAAACATCCAAATTGGTCGAAGAAGATTGGCTTGCCGGTTTTCGTGAACGCCACCAGAACTTGAGTTTGCGTTCTTCCGAACCACCGTGAATTTTACAGTGCTTTTCTCATCAAAAATTATATTTTTATAAGATTGGCACTCTTGCCCTGTCGAGGTGGCACTCTTGTCCCGTACTGGAAAAATACAAGCCATAACATCATTTTTGTGAATGAAATATTTTCATAGTAAACATAACTTTTGAACAATTTGATGTATAACTACACCTAAGTAGGAGTATAAATGAACAAACCAGCAAAAAAAAAATGAAAAAAAAAATAACAAAGGAGCATTCAAAAACGCGTATTAGCTTAAGGTAGCACTCATGCCCCGGGTTCCCCTACTTCATAAACGTTTGGTCATATCTTAATAGTGACAGATTGCCAAGACGGATCATAAAAGCAGAAAAGCGTTCTGGCCAACATCTTCAGAAGGAACTCCTTTTTAAAACGAATCCTGGTTTATTGTTGCAGAAGCTACGAAAGGTTCATTTTTTAGTATGTAGCTATTAATGGAATTTGAATTTTTTTTTGTATTTTTCTGGACATTTTGCAGATCTAACGAGATGTATTAAATTTGTTGTCCTGTTGTTTTTCCGGAAAAACGACCTTGCACTACGTTTCATCATCCATAACGACACAACCGTATTTCATCAGCAAATTATTGTATAGCATCCTTGAGCGTTCCATTGATTCCAGATTTTACTTCGCGTTACGGTTCGATACAACTTGTGTTTCGACATTTCTCAAACCACACATTCATTTGTTTTTTGAATTTAGGATTGCGAAACTCGTGCCGTTTCTCTGTTTTTCTGTCACAAATTCGGAGTCCGTTCGAAAAGAGCAACCACTTTCGAGTGAGTTTTTGGGATGCCTTAGCCTTTGCTTCGATTTCGTGATTCCCTGTCGATGGTTAGACATTTTTCAAATTGTAACAGGACGCGAAATAAGTGAAGTTTTGAACAGTTTAACATTAATGACGGCATGATATATGCAAATGAACTCACCCTGATATTTAAAATAATAAATTTATATTGTCCAAAAACTTTGTCAAATATCGTATTTCAATCAGACAGAAGGCTTTCAAGTTATGATTCTCTAATAATCGACAAAAAAATCACGACTTCTAATAAAGCCAATTTGCTTTATTTTTTTTTATCAAGCCGTTTGAATTAAGATAACAATGGGATAAAACGGGATTAACGTTACAGGTCCGGTAATATAAAATAAACTTTAAATAAGGCGCAATTCAACAATTTCCTTCCTTGACCCAAAAACATGCAAAAAATGTCCACGTGGACTTGTGGGGAGGGGTTTAGTAAATGTCCACGCTTGTCCACGGAGGGAGAGGGGGAGTCTGAAATCATGCTTTTTCTGTCCACGTGGTATGTGGACAGCCCCATGGTTTTTATGCAAAGAAAGAAATGGCTGAACTCCTAATCACATTACTCACCACAGTGGATGTTGATTCTTGTACATCTTGACACTAAAAACCATCCGATCAGACCGAACGAGTAGCTGAATATTATCGTCCCGAAGTGGGGAATGCAGTGTTACCATCGACGGAGCGCTAATTTTATTTTATAAGGAGCTATTCGATTTTTTTGCGTGTGCGTTTAATCTGAAAGACCCTGTATCAATAGGTAGTAGTACAGTGGAATCCGTTTATAATGGCATCGAAGGGAATCGAAAAAGGCGTCATAATAAGCGGACGTCATACAAAGCGTTTTGTTTCTTACGAAGAATTTGAAGTGAAAACCAAACTTCGTTTGTAATTACGTCATAATAAGGGGCTGTCCACATTCCACGTGGACAGAAAAAGCATTATTTTAGACACCCCCCTACCCCTCCGTGGACAAGCGTGTACATTTCTTATACCCCTCCCCCTGTTGTCCAGGTGGATATTCCTCCGGTTTTGAGGAAAAAATCAAGAAATTCAATTTTTTTCGCTTAAATTTCATTTCAAGTTTGTTTCTATTTTCTATTCCATATATATATTTTTTATTTCTTTATTAAAGAGACTTTCAGCCTCCTGGGCTGGTTCGTCTCTATAAAAGAAACGGTGTAGACAGTACCGTGAGACGTATAAAACATTACATTACATGTTAAACAGTTTAAAAACAGCATTACAATAACACTTATAACATTTGATTTCTGTTTTGCTTCGTTGCTCGATGGCGTGCTTTCTCTTCGGAACTTCAACGAGGATGTTCACCTGCCATGGCATCAGGCCAGAGAAGGGAAACCCGGGCCGTTTGAAGATGCCGACCGTTCTTGTTCCCCTAATCGTGAAGGGGAAGGAACAAAGATCTTCATAATGGATCCGCTGTTTGTGGTTCACAAAGTTCATGTAAATATCGGCATCTTTGAGCTGATCGATTCGGTTGATGATCAATTCTCCGACTAACAGTTGCTCGTGCGATCCGACAGTTAAAAAAAAGGTGTTCGGTGTTATCGGAGTAACCGACTTCGTGGGAACCGGACTCAGAATTCAATTCTTCGGCTTAGGGAAACTTAGGGAAACTGCATGATGGTTGAAGTCCCGCGTAGTCCATAGGGGAACGAGCGTTTCCGCCCTTGTGCGTCCCGAACTCTGCTGCATGTCTCATCTTCAGATCGCGGCGAGGTATGCCGGAGGTTGTTCGACGATACCGGTTGGGCTATAGCGTCCGCATCGGTGGGGCCCCGACTATCCCTCCCGGAGAGCTGAACACCACTGTGTTGAACGATGTGTATGGAGATGTGTTGATCTTGGTTATGCATATTAGGAAAATGTTTTATTTTTCCGATTTTGTCGAAGGCCGAGGGCCAACAAAGGAGGTGTTCCGATGAGCGTCTGGCGGCAACGTGGACTGTTTATCTGCAGTCAGCGATCTTCGACGGATGTTTTTAGGCGATTGACTAAGCTGGGATTCCAGTTTGCGTTTTTTCGGGGGAGCTGTGTAAGCGGTTGCGTTGTTTATTGGCCTAGTGGGGCGATGTACTGGCGTGGGCGGAGAAGGATTATCCTTGAAAATGGCGTTGGGTTCTTCGGAATCAGAATCGGAATCGGCGTCGAAGTCTAGGCTTTGGGCTACTGTTTTTTCTGAGATAGTTTTTGGTGTTCGAGTGGTTCTGGTTGGCGAATTGGGGCTATTCCTCGGAAACGGAGGACTTGGTTTGTTAGGCTGCGCTGCACTGGATGCATCGGTTATACCGGTTCTTGTCAACAACGAACTAGCGACGGTGATCTTGTTCTGATGAGAAACGATGGTTTCCTCCCTCTGGATCAAACGCTGTTCCATGACCGCTAGAGTGTTGGCCATCTGGACCAACGACTTGATCATCCCTGCGTTTTTTGCGGCTTCAGAGAGTTGCGATTCTATGGAAGTGGCCATGTTGGCGACCATATTTTTATTGATAAAAATTATAGCCTAACTAATGGTAACGATTTGTCTTGAAATCTTCAATTTTTTTTCAACATTGTCCGTGAGCCCATTATTTCCTTCCGAATTTCATTTACCTTATCTCTATATCCATTTTAAAATATGGATTATGAACTTATTCTCGAGTATTTTTATTAAAACTGGCTGGCCGAAACTTTCTTCAAGCGTAAACCTGCTTCGGGGTTCCACTCACTTGCTAAGATTTTTTTAACTCAACATTCTTGTGAATTATTTGCCCTTTAGATTTCGCTACAAATATGTATTTTCGTCGCGTTTATGAAACAAATCGCAGATTGAGATAAGTCCCTTCAAGTGTTTTTTCGGTAAAATAAATTCTTATTCCGAAATCCGGTCGGATTTCAAATTAGCACAATATTGCGTTCTTTATGAGGGTATTCTAGTCTAGAAATTTAAAAAAAAAATAAATTTTTTCTTCATGTTTCTCTAATTCAGACATTTAAGAATATATCATAGAAGAGACTTTTCGAAAATCTCATTATTTACCAAGTTATAGCCATTTTATTACGACCATAAGAGTTAACTTCAAACGCGTTTTTCTCGAAACATGTTTTTTCAAACTGGCTTACACGATATCTCAAGTTCTACTTATACGATCTATGTTTATATGAATGCAATCTGTATGCATCTCTCTATCGCATGAACCAATAAAAAAAATCATAATTAATTCGTAACTTTACTATTTTAAAAAAATCAAGAAAATTGAAAAAATATTTTAAACAGTATTTTTTTTCTTCAAACTTCCGCCAACATTCTTCGTGTTATTGGGTGTCTTTATCCTGACGGATTTAATGGCCCTCTATTACCGATTGAAATAAATTCCTTCAGAATATATATTTGAGGAAAGAGGTTCAGTCATATGGACTCAGCTCAGTCTTTTTATTGATGAATACTGTGTACTCAGGGTGGGCGTGAAGTTCAAAAAATCGTGTAAATACAAAACAGATCTCATTCAATTTTGACTATTAACTTGAATGTTTTACTTGACAAAATTACTTCACGTATCCACGTGGACATTATCAAAACCCCCTCCCCCCTCACCGTGGACAAGCCTGGACATTTTCGTAACCCCACCCCCCTAAAGTTGTCCACTTGGTATGAGGACAGCCCCTAAGTGGTTTGTCAATATAAACGGAGTCATACTAAACGGATTCTACTGTAGTAGTAGAGTAGCGAGATGGGAAATGAAAGGTGGGAAGATTTTTAAATCTGTCACAGATTTTGTTTATGTATGTTACTTTTCTTATAATAGTTCACTACATAGGAAAAGTGTTGTTATTAAAAGTGAATAATAAGCAGAAATGAACAAACTAGTTTTTTTTTCTTAAATCAACGCTAGCGTTCAAAATCATAAGGGCCCAATTGATATTTTAGCAGAAACTGAAAATTCAGTATTATTGAGGTGTTCTAAATATACTTAATTTCAATTCAATTTTACTTCTCGCTACGTCTACCAAAAACGTAAATGAACAAAGTCAGAGTCACAGAATCTTTTGACGAAGAAACATTCGACAGTGCATGGGAAAAAAGGTAGCAAGTTTTGTTTTCATGTACAATGCACTTGAAAAAAAAAATTAATTGACTCCGTATGACCTAGATTGAGACGAAAACTTTTTCGCTTGTGTCTTAGTTTTAGACGAATGAAGTGTTCCCTAATTGTGAAAATTTAATTTCAATAGCAGACAAGAGATAAACTTCCATGAAGTTGCTCTAAAATCCAAACATAGTAGACATTAGAATACTATTTCTGATATAAGAAAAAATCAAAGAAAAATTAAATTATTATGTGACATGTTCTGTTTTTTTTTGTAATGCGAAAAATATTTTTTGGAAATATGTAATTAGTTTCTGTATATCCTTTTTCAACGTTATTCGTTGACACATTCAATTTTGTACCATTTACTGACTGGTATGCCTGATATGTGAACTTTCTATCTTCCTGGCTACTAAACAATCAAAGTTTCACACAACCTAAACCCGTGAATCTTCCCACCTTCTATTCTTCATCTCGGTAGAGTAGTGAGATAATTGTATAGAATGTATTGTATGTATATAATTGTATAGAATCGCATAACAGGAGTAACAGGGAGAATTGTCGTTAGTAAATAAATATGCTTTTGTTTGAAACGAATAGGAGTTGAAGTATTTCGTGTTCGGAGATCCGGATACAACAAATTGCAAAAGAAAGAGATTGCTCTTTTTCATTCTGCAACAATACCATCTTTCGAGCAACAAGACAACTGCTCGGGAACCATTGGTGTAGACAAAAACTGTAGTGAATATTCGAAAGGAATCATGCTTCAAACAAAAACGTATTAGCTGATATTCTAGTATTATAAAAAAATTAAAATAATATGCCTGTTAACAAAGGATCTTATCCTATATCTCCGGAGGGATTTTCCCTTAAGTGCGAACAGCACCTGTATTTGTACCTACCGTTTGGATTTTCCGCTAAGCTGGTGTAGTAAATCGGCGCGACACACGCCTCCGTTGGGCTCGTGGGTCCGGCAGCATCCTCTATTCGTTGTATAACTCCGCCCGTTCCACTGCCTTCGGCGCTGGTCATACCACTGCTGGGACCACCACCGCCGGTAACACTGCCCATCACCCCGGGACCACCGCTAATCACACTCACACTATTCAGTATAATCACGTTTCCGGTCTTCCCAGCCGGGCCGTTGTTGGTACAGGTCAGTCCTCCTGAGCCCACCATTCCGTAGGTGTTACCCCCGCTGGTGAGCCCTGCTGCACCACTGCTGTTGCTGCTGCTGCTGCTGCTGTGTCTTACAATCACGTTTCCCACATCCGGTGGGCCACCATTTCCACCGCTTCCAATAATCGTAACCTTACCGCCGGTTTGACTGGATAGCCCATTAGTAGTTAGTCGTCCGTAGGGAATTACCCCAGCGCCGGCAGAAACATGTTGAACTGCCTGCTTCTTGACGATGTAGCAACGGGGCATGTTTGGATTGATCCCTCTCACTAATAATGTTATTTATTTCGGGAAGGAGTTGTACTCTTTCGCTCCCCCCTCCCCCGTAACTAGCTTCGAGTGTAGAATCAGGCTAATAAATCGATAAAAATGAAACGAAAACCACACTTCTGCTATACTTGGTGATGCTATTGCCCCCCCCTACCCCTCGTTTCTTTTGGTGTTGGAGTCGAGGAACCGTGTTCCGTAAAACAACACACTTGTTGGATTTATGAAATATGCTTTAATGGTTTCTTATGCGCGCTCGTATAGTCGAATCCTTGACAGGTTGGCAGCAGCAGCTACGGGTTTGGCTGATTTTTACTTGCTTGCCTGCTTGGCAACAGTGTTGGTGTTAGTGAATCACATGTGCACTTGAGTGAGACCGGTTGAATTCAGCACCTCAAACGCGCTCCGTTGGTTCCCTTGGTTCGGTTGTTGTTAATGCTTTTTTTCCTTGCTCCTGTTGTTGCTGGTGTGTAATGTTTATATTATGTGTGTCCACAGCTTTCCTCGTTGTGTTGGTGGTGAGTGGGTGAGAGTTTCGATGATTCTCGGATTCTCACACGAAAGGATGCTTCTGGAGGGGGTGTTGCTGGGTGGCCAAACGCTTGGCTCCGCGAGTTTGAGTAGGGCGACAGGGACCAATAAAGGTAAGTCGGTGTGTATATTCATGTATTTAGGAACAACAATCGTAAAACACTTGTTGTTATGGGGTAGTGTCGTCGGGTTGGGGCTCTCACTTCCTTCCACCGCGTTTCGTAGGATGGGTGAAATTTGTTTTTAGTCGATTTAGTTGCAACGATATTGATTTATTTTTATCTGTTGTTTTGCTGTTAAAAGTTTGTTTGGGGTAATAAATATTTACTGCTATAATCTCTGATCGTGACGTATAAAAATTGGAATTTTATTCCAAACTATTTTTAAATACTTTTTTTGTTGTTTTTTCTGTTTTCTCTCGTTTTCACAGGATGGTTATTGCTTTCGTTGTATTTCCAAAAAGTTAAATTGCTTTTGTTCGTCGGTGTCACATATTTCTAGTAGAGTCCACTTCCACAGTGGGACAGCGTTAGCTAGCTTATTAATGTATGTATGTAATTATTGTAGCATGATGCAACAAGTAGCCGTAAGTGGAGGGCTAGTCGTTCCAAAAATACGACGACCGATGCGTGGTGATGAGAGGATACTCTTCTGCATTACTCTACGTTGGCGGATGTCCGGGGCGGAAAATTCCAGTCCAACAGGTGCGGATCTAGCAGGTGTACTTCGAAGCGAGCACAATATTCCCAACTTGTTTGCTCGGTTGCGCTGGAAAAACTCCCGTCCTGTTCCGTAGTAACATTACACAACACATCAGCTACACATTGACGAGGGTAGATCCACTGAGTCACTGCAGCATTCACTTACTGCCAATTAGAATCCCACATTTTGCCTTGCGTTGCTTTAAATCCACAATTCTTCAATTTATTCCACAAGCGATGCACTGCTGGACTGATTTTCGGGTTCGTCCGCTCCTTTTTGGTCCACTTTTCATCAATTTTCCACACGAAATCGACAGAACACTGAGCCGGACCCGGCGGCCATGCTTGCAAACTCGAATTTCCACAGCACCGATTCGAACGCTCACAACTACACCCCGGCCGTATCGGATATATTCCACACCAACACTCCCAAGTCGGCCACTCAACTTGGAATCCTTTCAGCAGACTGACTAACAAGTTGTTGTTGATTGCTCGAACAGGTTTCCACCGCTCGAATCACCACCACAGGCGCATCGCCCAAACACGATTCGCTGGAGCACCACTTTTCCAGCAGCTCGATTTTCCCGCAATTAACCACCCCCCAGAAAGCACTAATTTTCAACACTTTTCACTATCGCAACGTAAGTGCATTCGGAACGATTCCAGCAGGAATGCGGTTCCAACGTTGATGGTGGTTCGAAAAAAAGATTTTAACGACGAGAAAGAACGGAAAAACGGTCCGAACCGAGAGTGTAGAGGAGCAGGAAGCACACAGCGCTCATAGAGGAAAGAAACACACAGCGACTGAAGGTTTGCTGCGACCCGAGAGGTGATTTCGGCCTCACAACGGATGAACCCCATCGCCCGTTTCACTCGCACTCCGGTATCCGTTCGCAGGGGGAGGGAGCAGTCCCACCGTATGAACACGGCAGGACACTCATTCGAATTCGAGCAGTCACCACTCCCTTACGCACGGTCGATCCCATCAGGAAGGATGATGGTGGAAAGTTTCATTGCGCCCAAACTGGTATTGGTTCACCCTATTGCCTCAGGACCCCAGTGCGCATGACGGTCATTTTTCGCGTTCTAATGCCACCGACGAGAGGACTCTTCACCGGAGGCTGCTGCTGATGCTGCTGTTGAGGGATTCGGATGTACTTGTTTATATCGCAGGATTTGCAGCTCACGGCAGCAGAGACAGGAAAATAAAACAAAAACAAGGGATAGTGGTGGCGGCGACGCTATATTTACTGAATTCTGGTGAAGATCTCATCCTGATGTTCCCCTCGGAGATTTTGAGAGTCAAGTGAAGGGCTCTGCACAGACAGCGGTTAGAAATGATACATTGCCTGCGAGGAGGACTCTTTTCTCTGGAGGGAAGTAAGGAACGGCAGGCTGACGGTTCGGTGTTGCATGTTTTTGTGGGGAAAGTGAAGCACAAGCTGTCGTGATATAGGTTGGAAGAGTGCATTTCCATGAAGGGAGGCAAAATCAAGCATGTCACTTTGCTCGAACTATGTTGAAATAACATCAGATCAAGAGGTTATCCACGAAACTTTAGCACGTGGACGGTTCGCGCTTGAGATACATTCCATATATTATCGCGACTATTTCACCGTTATACATTCTACGCAATGTAATACGTTTGCTCAACATGCAAACAAACATTTTTTGTTCGAAAACATTTGAGTTATTTTCTTAAAATCACTGTTTGTCCGCATAACAGACGTAATTCCATACAGCTTTCATACGTTGCTCGAGAATCAACAATTACCAGTATTATATGCTATAAGCTATATCTACATTTGAATCACATTCTTTGTAGAGTCCAAACATGCCTGTCACGATAGTGTCTTATTACTTAGTGTTCCCTAATAGATGAATATGCGAAAACATTGAAACGCTGCCCATATAATTACTATTTTCTGTACACTGCACTGCGATGAACAAAGAGAAGCAGTTGTGTTTTTAAATGTTATAATTACCTAAATTTCTACATTTGAATCTTCAAGTAGATAACGACAATCAGATCAGTAGTCAAATTCAAATAATATTGGTTCATAGCATTGTAACTCCTCGGATACAACATCGAATTATTCCACATACTCAGCATTTACTCATACCGTTGGTGTAGGTCACTCCACCATCTTTATGCGATCGTGATATCGGTAAATCATGTTGCTAAGATTACCAACATTGCAGATTGCCTTTACAAATTCAATTAATTGAAAAAAAAATAGAAGTGGATTATATCTTTGATATAACCTCAAAGTGGACGTAGGATTAACGTTGACTTAGCAATAAATAAGTAACAAGCGTATAAATCTTAGGCATTTCATCTTTCAAATAAAGTGATTATCATACCACTTCGTTTAGCCGGAAAAGAATTATTAATGCTCAAAGGAGGAATCGAGTCCTCCGAGGAAATACCCAGCGCAAATTAGAATCGACTATCGATTGCGGCATTCGTACACAAGTAATTTTATAACGCAGCTTTCATCAAAGTGATTTCTTCGATATGGTGAAATATCCACTATCTTATAATTCGTATTCGTCATTATCAAATCCATAGTCAATGCCGCCCATCGGTATCGAAATATCGGGCCCTATTTTAGAAATCGAGGCGATAAGAATTTTGCTCGTTAGCTCTATTTAACTATTATAGAAATCGAGCAATTCGATAGCACCGAGCGAGTGATAACTATCGATGCATGTGTCAGAACTTTTCGAGTTGTTTGGTTCACTTGTTGCATATCTTCAGAGAATTATTTTGTTTTGGCTTGCATCCCTTTGGGAAACATTTCAGAAACGCTTCAATATATGCAACTTGCAACACATGTTCGTTTGTTTTGATCAGCATTTGTTTTGCGGTGCTGCCAGAATAGTCTATACAAGGTAAGTGTTCAATCCAGCATTATTTACATTAATCATGTTATAACTTACAATGCAGAATTTATTTCCAGCGCATATTTCAGTGGCCACCAGTTTGAACGGCTCCTTGAAACAATGGAAGCGAACGTAGACATTGCTCGAGATCTTTGTGGAGGCAGTTCTAATATAATCCCGGTTTAGGAAAAGTTGGAGGAATCCAGAGAGGAACTTAATGCACTGAGACCACCAATGCATCTAGGTTCAGAATGGCAGAAAGTAAGTATTTTTTTTACGATACACATAACTTTCATAAGTAAATTTTATCATACTCTTTGAATTTCTTTCAACCGAATTTCCTACCTAAAAGTTGCTTACTTTACTAGCATACATTAGTACGTTATTTTTGACCGCAATTTTCTTTTTTATTGCTATACTATGCCAAACTATACCGCTTTCACTACAATAGATCAAACTAATGGTCGGAGTGTTATAATGCTCTATACCATATGCTAAAGCTATCCTGCAAAACAATAATGATTTTATTTAAATAACAGGTTTGGATTGACATGAGGGGAAAGGTAAAGAAAACACTAGCACACAACAAGCGAGAATTTAGAGCAACAGGTGGTGGCCCCAATACCATAAAGCTATCGACTCCGCTACAACAGGAAATCGACGCTAAAAGAGAATTACATGTTGCATTACATGAATTACAAAAATTGTTTTGCTAAAAGAAAAGTGAAATTCATGCATGACTCTTCACGGAATTCCATAGATTTTCTAATAATTATATTTTCTGTACAGCAAATTGTTCCACGCTGTCGTTTTTATTACACATGCAAGCGTGCCTTACGCCTATTAAGCTTTATTCTTTGAGGGAATATCAATTTACTCCAAAACATAACCATATTAACACTTTTGGAAATACATTTTCATAGCAGATGCCTCAAAAAAAGATTTGGCATCCTTTTTATAGTGCTTCATGAAACATTTCAAACTTGTTTCAAAATATTTCATCACAACCGCTGACATTCGAGCTTGCTAACGAATCGAGCAGTTTTCCTCGATTTCAATAATTCCAGATTTTACTCGTGATTGTGATAGTGATAGTGATTGTATCGAATCCTCGATTCGATTTCTATAATAGGGCCCATCATCGACACCACGATTTTCGCTAAATGCTTCTTTCAGTTCGGCCTGCAAAAACTTTTCTGAACTCTAGTCCATCAAATTTGGTGTCCCTGAAAAGGGCCGTTGATTATATGCTAAGGTAATAGCACGCTCTCCTCGGATACGACGGGCCAGCTAGATGTCCTTGGGCATGATGTGACGCGTTTTGCGTGGATAGCACACAAATTGGTATCATCGAATAGGCCGACTAAATATGCCTCGCTTGCCTCCTGCAGTGCCATAACGGCGGAACTTTGGAAGCGCAAGTCGAACCAAACGCTGCAAAGGTAGCTTGCGGATCAGCAATTCGGTCGACTTATGATAGCGACGAATTTCACGCAAAGCGACGGTTCCCGGTCGGTAGAGATGTGTCTACTTCACACCTCCTGCGGCTGGTACGCTTTTCCCAGCTGCTTTCGTGGTGCCTTACCACCGGTAGATTTACAAGCTGTCTACTTGATGATATCGTTATTATCGTTACTGGAAAAATGGCCAAAAAAGTTAGAAGAAAGCTTCGAAGATCTGTCGTTGCTGTCCTCCAATTGACTTCTGAGTCAGGGTTCAAGATTGCGTCCGATAAATGTCAGCTACTCAATCTCTGTGAAGGTAAACGCCATAGCAAAATTCCTGAGTTGCTAATTGAAACGAAGATATTCAAACATTCGAGATCAGCGAGACTGCTGGGGCTGGTGATTGATAATAAACTGTCATTCATCCCCCATGTACAGGAAGTGAAGCGGAGCAGCAAGAGTCGTCTGAATGTACTGAAATTAATCGGCGGTCCCCGTGGAAACGCAAACAGGAAGACTTTATTCAATATCGTGAACGGATGGATTGTCCCGAAAATATTCTATGGTATTGGCATATACAGCGGAAAAGGGCCATCAAGAAACAAGAGCCGACATATAATGAGGCAATCCGGAACTGCACGGGAGCCATGAGAACAAGCCCCATTCCATCTCTGATGGCGGAATCCGGACCTATGGAATGCCTATGGAATTTGCTGCAGCTTTGGCGTTAATCAATTGTACAAACCGTCTGGCAGTAGGAACAATTTTCCGTGAATCCTACTCGACGGTTAGGAGGGCTATGACGTAATACAAGAAGTTAACGGGATATGACCTACCACCGACTGCAAGGAAGCTCCGTGCTGGCTCCTGGGAATGGTTTATTTACCCCCAGACCATGCTTGGATTGGAGTTTGGAGAAGAAGACCGCCGGATCGGTCTCGTCTGTGGCACCACAGGTGTTTCTACTCACATCGACGAAGTCTACAAGAACTACAGGAAAATTTACACGGATGGATCGGTAGACAAGAATGAAGCCGGTTGTGCTTACTGGAGTGAAAAGAAGAGTGAAACATATCGTCTACCCGATGGATGCTCGTCTTTCTCAGCCGAAGCGTTTGCGATCTTGAAGGCGTTATAAAGAACGGTAGATCCGATTGAACCAACGGTTATATTCACTGATTCGGAGAGTAGTATGAGAGCATTGGAACATGGAAGTAGTCACCCATGGATCCAACGCCCGGAGGCGTCAGTTCAACATAGCGATTTGTATGGTTCCTGGACATTCTGGGATTCCTGGCAATGAGAAGGCGGACGAGTTGGCAGCGAAAGGAAGGAAGAAATCACCCCCCACGACATGCATTCCGGTCCCGAGAGAGGATGTCGACCGGACGGTGAGGCACCGAATCCGCCAGGCATGGGAGAACTCATGGAGAAGAAGTGACAAATTTTTGAGAGAAATCAAATCAACAACAATGTTTTGGACGGGCTGTGGAAAACCGTTAGAACAAAAAATATTGTCTAGGATACGTATTGGTCACACATATTTGACTCATGGACATCTGTTGAAAGGAAAGGAGGCAAATCCGTGTATAAATATTCTGTGGTAAGAGGATGTCGGTGAAGCATCTTCTGGCAGACTGCCCAGGATTGACCCACGCGTGCCGATACGGAATATGTGGTACGGTGGACGAAATACTTGCTCCCGATCGGAAAGCAGAAGAGAAAGTGTTAAATTTCCTAAGAGAAGTGACATTAATTAATGAAATTTTGATGAAAAGTAACAAAAAAAAAAGAAACAGAAAACAGCATCAAAAGTAAAAAAAAATCAAATTATAGAAATGATTGCTAATTGTAATCAATTTGAACAGTGGCGAATGAGAATATTCTTCAAAAGCCACTTTAATAAAGCAACAATAACAACAAGCTGTCTGCTTGGTCCCAATGAAACGAGTCTTCACGGTGCGAGAGTGGAGGAAGAAATGAACGAAAGCAAAGGAACCGTCATGTTTTATAGCCATCCGTTCGGATCAACTGCAGAAGAGAAATGAAATTGGAAAAGAAGAGTATAATGCATAGGCGTCTGAGTGCGACCGTCCTCATCTCACATCGCCGCACCAACTGAATGAATTTCCAGATTGTATGCGAGTTTATATACGGTTTCAATAACCTGTTTTCTGAGCAATTTTAAAGCTATTGAAACAAGTTTTCGCGTCAATAATTAACAATCATATAACTCATGGACATTTTGTCTTCCAAATGAAATGATTATCATACCACTCCGTTCAGCTGGAAAAGAGGTATCAACGTTCAGAACCTTGTAGTCCAGCGTCACTCTCTCGTTTTCGAAACTTTGAACCTACACCCCGGTACAGAAATGAAAGACGTAGTCCTACGTCAACAAGAACCTGCTGATCTTCCAGCCAGTCTTCCGAAAAACACTTACACATGTGTACACGATGTTCAAATTCTATGTTTTGGTTGAACACGAACATGCTTTTCGCGTGACACATTTCCAAACACACGTACGAAAAAAAAAATGTTTGTGTGCAAACACAAAACTCCCAAATAGCGTGAACATGTTCATCTCGTACGCAGCTTTTTATGTGAAACACGGAAAACTGTTGCCAGCAATAAAAAAAGATTTAATTTTTTTTTTCAAAAATAATACTAAACTTCACTTTAGATGTTTATTTTATGCAAATCGTTCGAAAAAATAATTATTCATAGGTTTTGTGGCGTCGTGATCAAAGAGATTCGCAGTTTTTTTTTGAATGCTTTTCACATAAAATATTAATGGTTTAGGATGATATATTTATCGTTTTCGTGAGATACACTGGAGTCGCTTTTAACGCGGAGGCTACGTATCGCGTATCAAAAAATCGCGTAAATTTCAATATCCGCATAAAAAAGCCGCGTTAACACTTTCGTTGCTCCGTCACCCAGATATGGATGACACTTTCTTCGTTAAAATTTGATAGGAAAGGCACCTAAATGTAACTACAGGATGAGTAGAAAAATAATAAAATCATAACCATATTATTGTAATGTTTATACTGTACTTTTCATTAATTTATAGTACGGATTGCTTGCACTGCAGTTTTTTGCGAAACCCATATAATATGTCTTTGGAATGTGTTATTGTTTTTAATTCATCTTCTAATAAAGAAAAATATTGCTAGATCATGTAAAAGTTGTCTACAAACTAAGTTTGATCTTCATTTAACAAAATCATGATCCGGTAGATTAACGCGATATTCAAGATCGATGCCTGCTTATTGGCTGCTGTTAATCCCATTATATCATGACTTTATCATCGTGGTTCAGGAATCGTGCTTTATCATGTTGGCGGTCGCAGAATCGAAGCTAGTTGCTCAAGGATATATGGGATTTTATTTAGGAATAAGAACACTACATTCTTCGTACACCTTCCTACACCTCTGTCACATTAAGTAACGCAACCTCGACCCACGACACCGTACAAGTCCTAATTCTCTAAAGTTGCGCCTTTTATAAACTAAAACTCTTTATTCATAGTTCGTCCAATCCGCCCTCTTCGCTGGTGCCCATTTATGATGTTTCATGGTATCGCGTTGCATCTCGTGGTTGTGGATTCTGCTGATGATGTCGTCTTCTGTTTATGGTGATGGCGATTCTTTGAAATTTGTTAGTAATTTATATCGCCTTTCATTCACCTCTGATGCTCATAAAAGTTGAATAAGTGTTAGATTATGCAGTTTATTCAATAAAATAAGTGGTGTATTTGATGGAATATTCAAATTTTATTTTTTTTCTTTGTAAGTCTCTATAAAAAATTTTTTTTTTCGTTGTGCTAGAAATATTGCTTTAATTTTTTGTATAACAAGGCAGCGTCAAACGGTTGAGGTTAACGGACAGTGCAATTATATTGCCACCAATTTCATCAACTGTTTCAATAGTTTATTTTTTATCAATGTGTGTTCTTCCACATGTAAATATCGTGTTCTCTGAAATTTGAGTCGATTTCTTATCTTGTTTCCACCGCCTTATAAAGAGTTAATTTAGAAATTTCTAATTTCGCATTCATCACTGTTGTTCTATTAATGACTTTTTTTTGAAAGAAATCTGCACAATAAATTTGCTTTACTTATTATAGTTTTTAAATAAGAATAACAACACTTCATTAAGGGAGTATTCTAGTCTAGAAATTTGAAAAAAAAATCAAAATTTTTTTCCGTCATATTTCTGTACTTTAGGCATTTAAGAACATACCTTAGAAAGGAATTACCGAAAATCCTATTATTTACAGAGTTAGAGCCATTTTAGTGATATAGTATCTAACCTGGTACGGCGATAACAATGAACTTCAAACGCGTTTTTCTCGAAACTAGTTTTTTCAAAATGGCGTACACGATATCTCAAGTTCTACTGAACCGATTTATGTCAAATTTATATGGATACAATCTGCAGGCATCTCTCTATCGCATGAACCTCTAAAAAACGAATTTTTTGAAATTTTAATATTTTTTTAAAATCGAGAAACGTAAGAAAAAACGATTTCAATCGCATTTTGTTTTTCAAAGGGCCGCCAAAAGATGTTTTTGATTTTTCCGAGGTTCATGCGATAGCGGCATCTTTACTGATTCAGAATCTATTCGATATTTTGTTTCAGATAACCAGAAGGGCTGGAATCGTGTACGCCATGGCACAACTTTTTTTGTAACCCTCTCACTTCATTAGCTTTAACCTATTCTAGGTATGAATATTTTTTCTCGACTCAATTTTTGTTTTATTGTTAAAAGATAGATGAACAAATAATGATATAATGGATGATAAAAATATTCTTCGTTTTATTTTTACGGAGCACGAAAAAACTTCCGAAATTCGTGTCTCTATACTAGAATGATGATATGATGATATGGCTGGAGAAAACATTGTTGAAATTGTTTTTAGTGACAATTTTTGCTTTATAACAAATTATGGTCGAACAACTGGATTTGCGGTAAGCGGGAATGTCTTCCCTTCGTCATTGGAATGCTTCGACAATACACTGGTGGCAAGAAACGGGACACTGCTGGTACCGTAGATGACAGGTCGAAGCTGGAACACCTTGAGAGAAGAAATGAGATCTTTCTGTCCCAGTATTCGTTGATCTGGTTCGTGGATCAGAACTTGACCGAATATCTTCTCAATATCAACTCAAACCACGATATGATGAAATCTGAAGCGTAGAACGATTGAGACTAGGTACGATTGATTGGTACGGAGAGAAGAACATTGTTGAGCAACAGGCTTGACATGGGACTGCACGACACATTGAAAGTAACGCGCACGACTAAGATGCGGTACTCTCTGGCTTCATGAGAGCGTAGTGGTTGAGGAAATACTGCGGCCAGAGCTCATGTTCCGCACCGGTAGTTTCGTGAATATGACCTAAGCTTATGTACTCTCGAATGAACTCCTGGCATTGCACCTTCTTCGTTGGGTTTGCGGCAAGTGATCGTTCCAACTTATAGAAACGTTTTACTGCCTAGTAGCAAAATGCCATCTACTTGTCCAAGTGTCTCCTCACGTTTGGGAAGCTTCCTGACGTAGCGACTCTAAGCGTTTCGTTCTTAGATGAATAAAGTCGAGACTCGTGAGAAGATCGTCATCGTGAACTTGTATTCAACCGAAGTCGTAGCATAGCCGATTCCGCTGACTGTGTTAAGATGTTATAGACGGACTCGTGGAAGCCGCCTTCAACACGAAGGAACGCTGGGAGGCACAGTCCAATAAGTATTGAACGGTGCAAATATGTCTTCTACTATTGCGAAAATCTTAATGATGGTTTGTAAGAAGAAAGCTCCCGGAATGGTCTCAGCAGAGTGCGAAACGAGAGCGTGTAATGGGTTTCCACAATGGTCATGTCCGTTGAAACTGCTACAGTAGTGGAACACTCTTTCAATTTCTCATACGATTACAAATTTTTCATGCGTTCACCTCAACACCTGATGATAAGATCACTTGTCCATCATCAATCACAATAACCCATGAGTTCGCTTAGGTGATTTTAACTCCCATGGAACAGCATGGGGATCACTCTACGATGACAACGTGCCACTTTGATTTATGATCTGTGCGACAACTTCAAATTGACAGTTTTGAATACTGGGGAAGCAACCAGAATAGCCAACCCTCCTGCACGGGCAAGCATGCTAGACATATCTCTATGCTCTTCTTCGTTATGCCTGGATTGCATGTGGAAGGTAATCCAAGATCCCCACGGTAGTGATCACCTACCAATAATTTTATCGATCGCTAATGAATCAAGCTCTCGTGAGTCAGTCAATATTTCGTATGACCTCACGAAGAATATTGACTGGAGAACATTTGCGGAAATAATATCTGAAGCAATTGTTTCAATGCATGAACTTCCTCCACTCGAAGAGTATAACTTTATATCGAGTTTGATTTACGAAAGCGCACTTCAAGCTCAAAAGAAACGTGTACCGGCTACCACTTTCCGACGTCGTCCTCCATCACTTTGGTGGGACAAGGAGTGTTCAAAGGTCTACCTTGAAAAATCTTCCGCTTTCAAAAAATTCAGGAAAACTGGATTAGTGGAATGGTTTCTAAAGTACCAAGCTCTAGAAGCCAAACTAAAAGGTTTGATTAAAGCAAAAAAGCGTGGATATTGACGTGGAAGTTCGTCAATGGTTTGTCAAGGGAGACCGCTATGAGCAGTCTTTGGAATACGGCTAGGAAAATGCGTGGCTGGAACCATACAAACGAAAGTGAGGAATACTCTGACCGTTGGATTTTTAACTTTGCAAGGAAGGTTTGTCCCGATACCGTTCCTGCACAAAACGTCGTACGCGACATTCCGCTCCAATGCGATTATGAGAATTTTTCGATGGTGGAATTCTCAATTGCCCTTCTCTCATGTAACAATTCAGCTCCGGGGTCGGACAAGATTAAATTCAACTTGTTGAAAAATCTTCCCGACTTGGCAAAACAGCGTTTGCTGAACTTGTTCAACAAGTTTCTGGAGCTGAATATTGTCCCGCATGACTGGAGACAAGTGAGAGTGATAGCCATACGGAAACCCAACAAGCCGGCTTGCGATCACAACTCGTATAGGCCGATTGCAATGTTATCCTGTATTCGTAAATTGTTAGAGAAAATGATTCTACTTCGTTTGGACAAGTGGGTCGAAACGAACAATTTGCTGTTAAATACGCAGTTTGGCTTCCGCCGAGGTAGAGGGACAAATGATTGTCTCGCGTTGCTATCTTCTGAAATCCAAATCGCATTTGCTCGCAAAGAACAAATGGCTTCCGTTTTTCTCGATATCAAAGGGGCATTTGATTCAGTTTCCATGGAAATTCTCTCAGAGAAGCTTCATAATCGTGGACTTTCACCAATTCTTAACAATTTCCTGTACAATTTACTGTCAGAAAAGCACATGATTTTCTCTCATGGCAGCTCGAAATCTTCTCGTTACAGTTTTATGGGCCTACCACAAGGCTCCTGCCTAAGCCCCCTCTTGTACAGTTTTTACGTCAATGATATGGATGATTGTCTAACTAGAGACTGCACGCTGAGACAACTTGCAGGCGATGGAATTATTTCCATCACGGGTACTAATCCCGTCGTTCTGCAAAAGTCGTTGCAAGATACCCTGAACAATCTGTTCACGTGGGCCCTCAAGCTGGGTATCGAATTCTCTACGGAGAAAACTGAAATGGTCGTTTTTTCTAGGAAGCACGAACCCGCCCAATTCCAGCTTCACCTATCCGGCAAAACGATCCAACACTCTATGTTTTTCAAATACCTGGGTGTATATTTTGATTCTAAGTGTACCTGGGGGAGACACATTGCGTATTTGAAACAGAAATGCCAGCAAAGAATCAATTTTCTCCAAACAATTACCGGAACATGGTGGGGTGCCCATCCAGGAGACCTCATTCAGTTGTACAAAACAACGATATTATCAGTGTTAGAATATGGCAGTTTTTGCTTCCGATCAGCTGCCAGGATTCATATTCTCAAGCTGGAGAGAATACAATATCGTTGCTTGCGTGTAGCCATGGGGTGTTTGCATTCGACACATACGATGAGTCTCGAAGTTTTGGCAGGAGTACCCCCGCTTACTCTTCGGTTCACAGAATTATCCTACAGATTTCTCATCCGTTGCAAGATCATGAATCCATTGGTGATTGATAACTTCGAAAATCTACTCCAACTGACTCCTCAGTCAAGTTTTATGTCTATATACCATGAGTACCATACCCACGACGTGCACCCTTCACCAGGCATCTCCAACCAAGTTTGCTTCCCATACTTCTGCAATTCCTCTGTCATTTTTGATCTGTCCATGCGACAAAAAATCCATGGAATCCCAGATCACCTACGCTCCGATTCTATTCCGCCGATATTTTCGGCAGAATATGGGAAAGTTGGATCTGATAAAATGTTCTTTACTGACGGTTCATTCATAAACGAGTCCACTGGCTTCGGCATCTTCAATGAAAATTCCAGTGCCTCTTTCAAACTCAAAGATCCTTGTTCCGTGTATGTCGCTGAACTGGGTGCGATATATTACGCATTAGGGATCATTGAAACATTGCCCATCGACCACTATTTTATTTTTTCAGACAGTCTCAGCTCAATAGAGGCAATCCGCTCAATGAAGGTTGATAAACGCTCATCTTATTTCCTAACTAGAATAAGACAACTATTGAGTGTTTTGGTCGAAAAATTATTCAAGATTACCTTAGTATGGGTTCCCTCTCATTGCTCGATTCCGGGGAATGAGAAAGCGGACTCGCTAGCTAAGGTGGGCGCTGTAGAAGGCACACTTTTTGAAAGACAAATTGTATATAATGAATTTTTCCACATTCCTCGTCAGTATACGCTCGTAAGTTGGCAGCGCATGTGGAGTGGTGATGAGTTCGGTCGTTGGTTACACACGATTATCCCTAAGGTCTCGACGAGTGCATGGTTCAAGGGATTGAATGTAGGTCGTGATTTCATTCGCGTGATATCTCGGCTTATGTGCAATCACTACAACCTAAACGCGCATCTCTATCGCATTGGGCTCGCAGCAAACAATCTTTGTGATTGTGGCGATGGCTCCCACGACATCGAGCATGTTGTCTGGTCGTGTATCCGGTTCCATGCTGCTCGCTCTCAGCTCTCTAGAGCACTGAGAGCACAAGGCAGACAATCGGATATCCCCGTCCGGGATATCTTAGGTAGCCGGGATCCTGATCTTCTGCTTCATCTATACCTGTTCCTCAGAAACGACGATGTCAACGTTTAATGATGTTTCCTTCGTTGTGTCCCCGTTTCATATCCCTCCTATCCGATCGATAAACTTTTACTTAGTCGCGGCAATACATACACACACTCTTTACAGATGCATGGGCCGAAGGTTGTGCAGTCCACTGATTATTCAACAAGAGCCAAAGGTTGTACCGCTCATGACAACTCTACACGAGCTGATGATTGCGCCGCCATTCTATCCTGGATTCCTCGAGTCGAGAAAGACGCACCACGCTAGATATGGGGTACAGACTAGGGGGGCGTTGCTGATTAATGGTCAGCTGCATCCCAACAGGAAGTATCCCGTGTCGGGCACACGTACAGAGCATCGAAGACTGCGACATACCAATTATGAGAACACTTGTAATACTAACCTCGAGTCAACCGCGAGTAATCGGTTACATATTACTAACATAGTCTAAGCAAACATTGTCAAAATATTGAACTCCCGGCCCCGTTAGGCTGACGCCATATGAGCTTTAATAAAATATATATTTTGGATAAAAAAAAAACCCATGAGTTTTCAGATAAATTTTGACAGCGATATTAGTTGAATTGCGGAAGTTATGGCGAGATAGTGAAGCAACTATGGTTTTTACGTGCTGGAACAAACCAAACCATCCTTTTCTTCCCGTTGAGAAGAAAGGGAACGTCAAGTACACTTTGAGTACACTTCTTACACTTCTGGAGAAGAATGAGAGCATTGAACGGAAGCCTGGTTCCGGTCGTCCGATGGTGCTACGCGATCTTAAACTGCAGCTGAAGCTAAAGCAGAAGATGGAGGGAAAAGTTTTTAAATCGATCCGGTCTTTGGGACGGGAGGTCGGAACAACGGGCAGACAGGGAAAAAATACCTAGCTGAGATGGACATCGTCATGCGGAAACGTAAGTCAAGACCGGCCGTGTCGGAACAGCAAGCTGTGACCCAGAAACAAAGGCTGAAAGTGATGGAGAATAAAATTTTTCAGACGATGCGGAACGTCGCGGTCGAGACCTATTTAACGCTGGATGGCAACAACTGGCAGGGAACCAGCTACTTTACTTCCCACACCAAGCAGAGAAATTCCGACGTGAAGTATTTCTTCCACACCAAGTTCATATATGAGGTGCTTCTGTGGCCAACCATCAGTGGAAAGGGGTTGTCAAAGCTGCCCTTCTTCCGTTCGGGACTTGCGGTGAACGGAAAGTTTTACAGCACAAAGTGTCTGCCGGAGGTTGCCTCCTTCATCCAAATCCTAGCCTTCGGCTTTCACGCGAAGAAGTCACTGGAGGAGATGAACCGCTTGAAGAGAGATGTTGTTCCGAAGTCCGCCAGCCCCCCGAATGTCCTTCAGCTGCGTCTCATGGAGAATTTCCAGGAATACTCCAACAATTTCGTGGTGGAAACGGAGGAGGAACTAATAAATAAATCTGAGAAAGAACTGAAAACATGTCAACAAATATGTTTTCGACAGCAATGGCAAATGTTCGTGCCAATTGCCAGAAGACCGTCCGACAGTGCGTCGATATTTGAGATTTGATTTGTATGTATGGAGCTACTCGCCCGTTTAAAAACAAAAAAATATATATAGGAGGTTGTGTCCAGGACACGACCATTTTGTTGACGTAGAACTACGCTGTTATTTTGTTCAAGTAGCTTGTTAATGACTTCGGATATTATTTCACACATACACACACACGTACATTTATTTACGCTTTGCGCTCTTCTCAACAGAAGCCCTTTCTATTAATATTTCCGGTCCCGATTAGCTTAACTGTCATCCTTAGTAGAGATAGTTTTGTTATTGTCATGCGAAACCAAATGACACACGATATTCCTGAACAATTATTTTCTTGGTGAGCCGATGATAGTCTAGTTTGATGATTCCCCACACAATTGTGTTTCATAACCTTAATGGAATGGCGTCAGTTTGATGTACAGGCAAATTTTTTTTTGCGGGGGATAGGGACCGCATAAAAAAGTTTCTACTAAGAAAATAACTCAAATCCACGCCGTTCACGGTTCGATTTCCTTTTGTTTCCCTGCTTTGCGATGGGACAGTTTGCCTATTCGATTGCGCGTGGCTATGTTGTGCTTTTAGTTCATGTCGAAACTTGTTGCTATTAGAAATCATGTCGAGTGCAACCTAATGCATTTGATGGAAGGATGTGAATAGTTGAGGAATTAATGTTTTAGACGCAAATATGGTTTTTTTCGCATTGAAACGCATATGAAACGTAAAAAAAAACTAAATGGACGATAACTTCGGCAAATATGCTCTTTTTCATATACCGCACATAAAAAATCGCACAAAAAAGCGCGCAAGAACAGAAAATCGCACAAAAAAAAATTCGCATAAAAAAAGACCGCACAAAAACAGGTTTTCCTGTAATGATTGCAATTCCAGAGACATCAGCGAGTAAGTAGTTTGTCGCGTCCACGGCTCAATCCGAAACGAAGACATATGATGACGCAAAACAAGGAGGAACAAGCGATGTTCATTGCTTCATATCTAGAATGATACTGAAAGTTTGCCTCAGCAAAATCCAATAGTTATGCTGCAGGAAAATATTCCTCTTCGTTCTTCTTCTTCTGCTTTTCTTTATTCGCGGTGACTTAAAATCATTCCCCTTCGTTGGTCGCCGATAAGTTGCTCGTTATTGACGGCATGGGTAGGGAAGCTCACAAATGAGCAGAAAAAATGTGTAGGAAAATGGAAATGCTTCCAGTTTTCATCATTTTAAACCGTTTACACATCAGGGGATTGTAATTTAAAGCATAAAAAAGAAATCTTAGGAGATTTCCGATTCGTTGGGTATGTAAATCGTCTAAATCCGATCGCGGCAAAAATAACGTTAACTTTATTTCATAAAATCGTGACCTGTTTTCTGATTTAGCACCCTTCATGAAAGACGTAGTTCTACGTCAAAAACCTTTGAAGTAGCTCGATTGCGACTAACCCCATACATACAAATCAAAAGTCAAATTTCGTGGTATTGATTCGTTCGTCATTCTTCGGTTCGTTTGACGTTTAACTCGCATCGAGTAACTGACACCGGCATAACTGCCAACGCCAGATGAGTATGATGCTTGTTGGAGCACACGCGTCATCGCTTGTCCGAACAGTTCCTCGTGCAGTGTCAGTTTGAGCGCATGCAGTGTATACACAGGTAGTTTTTCTGTCGGCTGGATGATGTTGACCGCTGTTTAGCTGCAGGTTTCGGAGTGTACTGCTATGGAGAACCATACAAACTTGGAAGGTTGAGGGCGAGGCGGTTTGCAGTGGGAGCAGACTGGGAGACAGCTCACAACACTCGAGCGCAAATCAGGATGTAATTGACCATAGAAACGAACGAAGGCATTGTGGCAGGCTCTTTGTTAATACATGTCGATTGCATTGGGCGATGTCTTCCAGAACGATGGTGCAAGTCTCCTGGCGCACAAATATTCAGCTATGCTTCCGGCTGACCAGATCCGAATTGCCGGGGTTTTCGTGTAGCACCTGCCATCAGATGCTGTAAATCATTATTGCACGAGAAATTAGCTGGAACGTTGAAAGAGCTTGGAAACCAGTTTGCAGTTACTGTAGCAGCTGTCTAAAAATGCTCCAACGCCACGGGAAAAGTTCAAAATTTCCTGAAAGTGCCGTTTTATATCGTTTGCTGTGGCGTATTGTGACTGGCGGTGGAAAGTGAATCTACTATTAAAATCCCAAACAGGAAGAAATGTACCCATCATTCCTAGGACGCTTATTAATGTCGCAGTCCCTTTTTAACATTATTTTGAAGTATTGCAGTGTCGCTTGGTTTTGAAAAACGTTTTCAATGATATCCGTATGTTCGCATGGATACTACGTTACACATTCATGTTTTCGGGATTTTTCTGGACATGGAAAGCTAACTGATTTAGGTTTGGATTGGATGGAGGGACTTTGAACTTTGGATGCTCCAGGCTACACCGAGCTCTACTAGTTAAAAATTTATTTACAGCCTATCATGAGCAATGGCAGCCTTCATGGCTGTGCTTAAGTTAGTCTGCAGCTTGCGAAACACCGAAGGTTAAAGAGTTATATTCATCAAAACACCTTTTTTGAAGTAAAAATTAACATTCATTCATAACACACTCGACGGTAGCTGTCAAGATATACTACTCAAAATCTCGAGGCCATTTCTCTAGTGTCAAACTTTTGCGTAAATAAGTTCTTCTACCCTCTAACAAGCATAGCACCCATCCAATTATGTATGGTAGAGGTTCACCCATCCATCCAATGCTTTTCCGCAGTTTATGGGGACTATGACCCGTGCATATGGCGGGAACCGTCGTAGCATGGATTTTTGCGCACCGACGCGAAATACCAGTTGCCACCGGGGGTTTAACTTTGTTTATTTTCGTTCACACCAAAACTGATTTTACAGAGTGAGTGTGGCAACTGCCAGCATAATTGTGGAGAGCAAAACATAGTATGTAGGTAGGTATATACTCGATGCTACCGCTCTGACTGACTGTTGACTGATGGTTTGGAAATTGCGAATGCTGAAAATGGGATCCGAACTTATTCCGCCGCGAGGGTGGTAGCAGGGCTAGGTGCAAGCATGTGCGAAAACAAACCCACGGTTACCAGTTTCGTGGTTGGTTATGCGCCCACTATTGCGTGTTTGAATCCGACGCGTTCAAAATTCGACGAGTATGAAACATTATTATTCCATATATTTATCTTTGCTCAAGCATCTTTCCGTCGAAGGCATCAAGAATCGATTTGCCTTGCAATGGAAATGAAACAATTGCATTTTTTGTTCCAATGTTCATCCTCCAAACAGCCTGAACAACGACTGTGCTTTCAGAAATGCAAAATTGAGCTGTTCCAGTTCCTGCTTAGCAAACATAATTTCCCAAACAAAACGATTTGTCTGGTCTCTATCATGTTAAGTACAGCAGCCATTCCCCACGAGGGTTGCACCTTTCTACGTGTTTTTTTTGCTCCGCAAAAAGAAAGCAAAACAACGAAAAACAGATAGCTACCACCGGTGCGGAGCGGTGGCGAGGGTGGAGAAACACCCCGATTCGAGTTCGCGAGTTTCTTCTGGGTTCCATCAGCAGCAGCAGCATACATCCAGCGGTAAATAAATACATGTTGCGTGATATAAATTTTTCGTTTTTCATTGCAAACAACAAGTTGTGTGTTTCATCGCTGCTGCGGAAAGTTTTCCGCGTTCCCTCTCGACATATTTATGTTTGTTTCCTTCCTCGTCGGGCCGCAGAACAATGTTGACACGATTTGGCGCTGTCGAAGGATTCCACCCCCTTGCGCTAGGTTTTCGGAGGGGGTGTTGGTGCTCCCGAACGCCCGGAGGAAACTGTGGAAAAATTGCTACAGTACTTTAGATAGATTCTGCCTCCCACTACCTTTGCCGGCAGGCTCTCGGCAGTTCATGCTGCGCTAGAGCTGTTTAACTATAGCGCTATTTGTCGTCTCATCAGTGTTTTGCTTGAGTTTGATTGTGAGACACAGAATGGCACGGAAGGAACGCTGTAAAAATATGCTCTTCCCAAACTGTGAGATAACGTTCGAAAATGTAGTAGTTTGTTTCCGATCCTTGGGCGGAAATGGAAATAAAATAAGGTATTTAAAATTTTATGTGCTTCTTTTACTTTCGCAATATTCATAAAGTCTTGTCCAGTTAGAATCCGTACGGAAGAAATCATTTATATCTCGGAGATAGAATGACATACAAAAAAGAGTGATCAACCAAAAGAAAGATATATTCTTGCACTTTTACAAAAAAATGTCCTTAAAATTATTTTTCTTCATTTCTGATGAAACTTCTCACTTTTCTGGTGATTCCTCCCATCAAACGTTGCACAGCGGCAGTGTCGACCTCTGTGGCCAGTTTTTTCCAGAATCTGGTCATCCCTGCAGCGTCCCGAGCCATTTTTCCGGTCTTCTTTAGCTTCCGCTTCATAATCGCCCAATATTTTTCAATTGGGCGGAATTGGGGGCAGTTTGGTGGGTTGAACTCCTTCTCGATAAAATCCACCCCGTTGTCGCGGTACCACTGGAGAACCTCCCGGCTATAGTGGCAACTCGCTAAGTCAGGCCAAAACTTAACGGGACCATTGTGTGCCTTTATGAAAGGCAACACACGCTCCTTCAGGCACTCTTCCTTGTACAATTTCGAATCCATGGTCTTTGTAGTGATGAAAACCGGCGTCTTCGCACCACAGGTGCATATACCCTGCCAGATCATCATCTTCTTGGCAAATTTGTCCATGAACATGAACTTGAATTTGGCGGGGACATCGCCTCGTGCCGTGGAAAGATAAAATTTTTGTCCCGGAAGTTGGCCGAAGTCCATTTTTACATAAGTTTCGTCATCCTGGAGCAGGCATCCATGGTACTTCGTTAGTACCTGATAATACAACTTACGAGCGCGAGTTTTCGTCACTAGACTCTGCTTCATCGTCCTATTTGGTTGCTTGATTGCTTTGTAGGAATGAAGTCCAGCTCGGTGAATGATTCGTCGAACGGTACTACGAGCGGCACCGTATTTCTGAGCGATATCATGTTCGGACAGTCCAGGGTTTGCTCTGACGGTTCTCAACACCTTCCAATTCAGCTGACGATCGTAGGTTCCGCTTCGACGCTTCTTTTGAACCGCCCGGTCCACGCTGTTCCGCTCGCGGAATCGTCTGAGCACATCACATACGGTAGTTTTAGCGATATCCAACTGTTTCGCGATCTTCGCACCCGACCACGTTGGATTGTCAACGTGGGTGTGCAAGATTAATTTTCTTCTTCTGTCTTCCATGTGGAATAACTCCGGACTTACGGCACGAAAAAATTTGAAACTTTTACCACCAGAAGAGGAAACATTTGTAAACAAACCGCTGTAAAAACTTTCTTGCAGCGGCCACTGACTGTGCCGCTGTAAAATGTGCAACGCGTACGGATTCTAACTGGACAAGACTTTAGATACTTCCTATGCTTCACGATACAACTGTTATATATAAAATGAGTGTATTACAACCTTAACTAGTGCTTAACTAAAATTGTTTCATAATTTTCTAGTTTTTTCAACCTTACTCAATCTGACAATCTGACTACTACTCATACTACTGATATTGATGGGATTTCGAAAATATCTGTGAAATATCATCACCTTAATTCAAAAAAATATTTTTATTTCTCAAAATTCAACAGAAAAAAGTACCTAGTATAAAGTGAGAGGTCTAACGCGGGACAGAATAAAGACGTTATGTATATACGTTATGTGAACATAAGCCATCATTCGTCTTCGTGAAGTCGAGGCCGCCGGGTGTATTTTCTCCCGTCTGGTGATACCGTTATCTTGTGATACTGTTGTGATACCGTTACTTTCGCTGCTGGTGAAATAATTGTTTCACCCAAACGGGATTTTTGGACTGCAATAGTGTGAAGCAAACAAAGCGGAAGGAAGAAGACCTGCATCGCGGGCGCTGTGTGCTGGCGTGTTTATCGCCATATCATCGTCATCGAAATCATCATCGCACTGTGGAGTCATACACCGTTGCAGCTGTGCTGTACGATCGACACGCGGTTCGCTGGGAACCGTTCTAATTCAACCGCACGGGTGTGCGATATAAGTATATTTTTTATTAGATTAAGGTTTTTAGTTTAAGAAATAATCAGAAAACAAGATTGAGAAATCACTGAAAAACTGTACATCTGCCACTTTATATGGCAGAATGCGGAGAACCCGTTGACATGGAGATTGAATCCACTGTCTATCCCTCCACATCTACGGGAGGTGGGAAGTCGCTTAAACGCGTTCCCCCTTCAGAAGAAGTCTTTTCGGGGAAGGAATTAACCCACCTAAACAAGCCCCCCTCAAGAAAATTTGCAAACCTCTCCTCTTCACCCCCTCAATCTCCTGCTCCCGTTCCTCCTCTCGCTCCCGTTCTCGCTCCCCCTCTCGCTCCCACTCCCGTTCTCGCTCCCCCTCACGCTCCCGCTCCCGCTGAACTCCCGATCACGCCACCCAACCCTGCTGTTTCCGCTTCCGCTCAACAATCGACCCCGCTTTCCTCTCCTGTTGTGTCTCCACCCCGTGTCAAGGTTTATCCAGAAAATGCAACTGGAACTGGCCCATGGGTTGTTTTCTTCCGACCTAAACCTAAAGGAAAATCTCTGAATGTCATTCAGATCATGAAAGATTTGACAAAAAATTATTCCTCCGTGGTCGAAATTTCCAAGGTTCGCCCGAACAAACTGCGTGTTGTCGTGGCTGATCGGAAGCAAGCTAACGCTATTGTTGTCGACAAGCGGTTCATTTTAGAATATCGCGCATACGTGCCCTGCCATAACGTAGAAATTGCGGGAGTGATTACAGAAACGGGTCTGACGTGTGAATTTATTAAAAAAGGAAATGGAATGTTCAAGAAGCTCCCCTCGATGGAAGTCGAGATCTTGGACTGTCGCCAATTAGGCAAAGTCTCCCAGGAAGGGGGAGAAACTAAATTCACGCCGTCCGACTCGTTTCGAGTAACTTTTGCTGGTTCCGCTCTCCCTGACTACGTTATGGTGGACAAATTGAGACTGCCGGTGCGACTCTTTGTGCCAAAGCCCATGACTTGCAACAAATGCAAGTCAGTCGGTCACACTTCAGATTATTGTGCCAACAAGGAGCGCTGTGCAACTTGCGGAGAGCAACATGTGGGGGAATCCTGCAGTGCGACTGAGCATAAATGTCCATATTGCGGGGGAACTCCACACGCGCTCTCAGCTTGTGAAACTTATAAGAGTCGCTGGGAGAAACAGAAGCGCTCTTTAAAGGAACGCTCGAAGCGCACATTTGCGGAAATTTTAAAGGGCGCTTCTCCACTGACCCAACAACAACAACAACCAATCTCAACACACAATACTTTTTCCTCGTTGCCAGTTGATGAAATGGAAGCGGACACAGCTAGCGGGGACACACCGTTTATTTCCAAAGGGAATCCCCGGCGCAAGAATGTGACCACTCCCAAAGTTCAAGAACAAGTCCCCCCGGTGATACCCCCTGTTAGCTTGCCTAAAAAATCGAGTGCCGCGGATAAGCAAAATCAGGTTCCTCCTGGCTTCCGTGGGAATAGTTCATCTTCGAACGACCCAGCACTCGAGGGGTGTGGCAAGTGTTTTAATGTTTCCGACTCCATCAGAACCATTGTCATCTCAATGCTTCCAGTATTAAAGACAATTTTGCAACAATTGATGCAAACATGGCCCCTCCTTGCAATGATTATCTCTCTTGATGTCTAATTTAAATAGAGAGGTCGGAGATATCACTGTTTTACAGTGGAATTGTCGTAGTCTCATCCCTAAATTGGATACATTCAAATTTTTAATTCATAAATTCAATTGTGATGTTTTTGCTCTGTCCGAAACTTGGCTTTCTTCGCGAGATGATCTCTCTTTCCATGATTTCAATATTATACGCTTGGACCGTGATGACAGATACGGAGGGGTGCTATTGGGGATCAATAAGTGCCACTCATTTTTTCGAATTGACCTTCCACCTATTGGAGGGATTGAAGCTGTTGCTTGTCATGCAAACATCAGAGGAAAAGACCTCTGTATTGTCGGCCTGTATTGGCCTCCGAGAGCTGTGGTTAGCCGCAAGCAACTTGTTGACATGTGTTCTCTTCTTCCTGAGCCACGATTGATCTTGGGAGACTTCAACTCTCACGGAACTGCCTGGGGGGAACAGTACGACGACTATCGTTCATCGTTGATATATGACCTTTGTAACAGCTTCAATATGACCGTTTTGAATACTGGGGAAACAACACGTGTTCCTAAACCTCCTGCTAACCCAAGTGCTCTTGACCTCTCGCTTTGCTCGAATTCACTATCGTTAGATTGCAAGTGGAATGTAATCCAGGACCCCAACGGTAGTGATCACTTGCCAATCAAAATTTCCATCACCATTGGGTCGAATTCTTCTGAATCTATAAACATGGCATATGACCTCACAAGACACATTGACTGGAAAAAGTATGCGGACGCGATTGCTCTAGCCATCAATTCCAGAGATGGTTTACCTCCATTGGAGGAGTATAACTTCCTTTCTCGTTTGATCTATGACAGCGCGGTTCGCGCTCAAACGAAACCCATCCCAGGCTCCACTATTCGTCGAAGGCCTCCCAATCCATGGTGGGATAGCCAATGTTCCAAGCTTTATCAGGATAAATCGAACACATTCAAAGCTTTTCGGAAACGTGGAACCATTGAAAATTTTCAGTCGTATTTGGACCTTGAAAATCAATTTAAAAATTTGATCAAAGGAAAAAAACGTGCTTATTGGCGAAATTTCGTGGGAGGTTTGTCACGAGAAACGTCAATGAAAAAATTATGGAAAGTGGCTCGAAACATGAGAAATCGCTCTTCAACGAATGAAAGCGAAGAATATTCACATCGATGGATTTTTAATTGTGCACGAAAGGTTTGTCCCGATTCCGCTCCCGTGCAAAAAATTGTTCGAAATATACCACAAGATAGGTGCGATCTTGATTCTGAGTTTTCGATGGTAGAATTCTCTCTTGCTCTCCTTTCATGTAACAATTCTGCTCCGGGATCGGATCGAATTAAGTTCAACTTGTTGAAACACCTCCCTGATGTGGCGAAACATCGCTTGTTGAATTTATTCAATCGGTTTCTGGAACATAATATTGTTCCAGATGATTGGAGACAAGTACGAGTTTTAGCTATTCAAAAACCCGGAAAACCCGCGTCCGACTTCAATTCGTACCGCCCAATAGCAATGCTGTCTTGTATACGGAAATTGTTGGAGAAAATGATCTTGTTTCGCCTTGATCGATGGGTTGAAACGAATGGCCTACTCTCAGATACACAATATGGGTTCCGCAGGGGCAAGGGGACAAATGATTGTCTTGCGTTGCTTGCAAATGGCTTCAGTATTCTTGGACATAAAGGGGGCCTTTGATTCAGTTTCAATAGAGGTCCTGTCAGACAAATTACACTCTCGGGGTCTGCCGTCTCTATTGAATAATATGTTATATAACTTGCTTTGTGAGAAACATTTGAATTTTTCTCACGGGGATTCGACAGTAAGTCGGGTCTCCTACATGGGACTCCCCCAGGGCTCATGTTTAAGCCCCCTTTTGTACAACTTCTATATAAGCGACATCGACAATTGCCTTACACAAAATTGCAGCCTAAGATAACTTGCAGATGATGGAGTGGTGTCTGTCGTAGGATCAAACGAATCCGACCTGCAAGGACCCTTACAAGATACTTTGAACAATTTTTCAACCTGGGCCATTGGCCTAGGGATCGAATTCTCCACGGAGAAAACAGAGATGGTGGTTTTTTCTAGGAAGCATAGACCAGCAAAACCAAAGCTTCAACTTTTGGGTAAACCGATCACTCATGCTATGTCTTTCAAGTATCTTGGGGTCTGGTTCGACTCCAAATGTACTTGGGGGGCCCATATTAGGTATCTGAGTAAAAAATGTCAACAAAGAATAAACTTTCTCCGTACAATTACCGGCACCTGGTGGGGAGCCCACCCCGAAGATCTTATAATGTTGTATCGAACAACTATTCTCTCAGTGATGGAGTATGGCAGTTTCTGTTTTCAATCAGCTGCCAAAACACACATCATTAAACTCGAGCGAATTCAGTATCTTTGTCTCCGTATTGCGTTGGGATGTATACCCTCAACGCATACCATGAGTCTCGAGGTTTTGGCAGGCGTACTCCCACTAAAAGATCGCTTCAATTTATTATCTCTTCGGTTCCTCATCCGGTGTAAGGTTATGAACCCATTGGTGATCGGAAATTTTGAGCAGCTGATCGAGCTAAATTTTCATTCTGGATTCATGAGCTCATATCATGAATTCGTCTCCATGCAGGTTGATCCTTCTTCGTATATTCCCAACCATGTTTGTTTTCCTGACTACATCAATTCCTCTGTGCATTTTGATATGTCCATGAAGCAGGATATCCATGGAATTCCAGATTATCATCGATCGGGGATCGTTCCTACGATTTTCGAAGCAAAGTATGGGCGTGTCAATTGTGATAATATGTACTTTACTGATGGGTCCTCTATGAATGAGTCCACAGGATTTGGAGTGTTCAACAATTTTTTTAGCACCTCACACAGTCTTCAGTATCCTTGCTCAGTGTATATTGCTGAATTGGCAGCAATACACTGGGCGCTGGACAGCGTCGCCTCACGACCTGTTGAACACTATTACATTGTAACGGATAGTCTGAGCCAGACGCTGTTATGTCATTACCTTTGTCTGGGTCCCTTCACATTGCTCAATTCCGGGTAATGAGAGGGCTGACTCATTAGCAAAGGTAGGTGCAATTGAAGGCGAAATTTATCAGCGTCAAATCGCCTTCAATGAATTTTATTCTTTAGTTCGTAAAAATACCATCGTTAACTGGCAACGCAAATGGAACGAAGATGAATTGGGCCGGTGGCTCTACTCAATTATCCCTAAGGTTAGCCTCAATCCGTGGTTCAAAAGTCTGGACTTGAGTCGAGACTTTATTCGCACCTTCTCCCGACTCATGTCCAATCACTGTTCGTTAGACGCGCTGCTTTTTCGTTTTAATCTTGCCAACAGCAATCTCTGCGGTTGTGGCCATGGTTACCACGACATCGAACACGTTGTTTGGTCGTGCGAGTTGTATCTTGTCGCCAGATCGAATTTAGAAAACTCCCTTCGGGCTGGAGGAAAGCAGTCCAATGTGCCGGTGAGAGATGTGTTGGCTCGGTTAGACCTTGATTACATGTCCCAAATATATGTTTTCCTTAAAGCTATCGATCTTCGAGTGTGATTGTTCATACATCCTTTTCCCCTCCTTTTCGTCCTTCGTGAGCTATCGGTTCCCTTCCTACTAACATTAGAATAAGTTAAATTGTAAACACATATTAAATGTAAGGATAGTTTTAAGAATTGAGTGTGAATTGTCAGTGTGAATGAGAATGTGAATGTGAATGTGAATGTGAGTGCGAGTGTAAACACACATCTCCTTACATCACATCCTTTTCCTAATGAAAATGTGTCACCCTTCTAAACTCGAGTCGACCGCGAGTAATCGGTTTCCTATTTCATTAACCATAGAATTAAGGAAACAACATGTTGATATATGCTAGTTGAAATATAGTTAAGAGTTTGGCTCCATTAAACTTATGTAACTGAGCCCGTAAAAATAATCGGATTAATAATAAAAAAAAAAAAAACATAAGCCATAGTTTAGCGAGTCTCATTTATTCGTGAAATTCTTAACATATGTCCTCGCAATTAAATCTGATCTGCATTATTTCTTTCAATGTACCGGCACTTATTTATGATTTTTCGGTGGTCCGGAATTTGTTTACGCCAGAAAAAACTTAAAGAACATGCCGAAATCCATCTTTTTATCGGTCATGTTTGGTGATTGGTTGGTGGCTTCAAGCCACCAATGTATGGTTCTGTATGCATGCTATGGCGAACGCTTGTTTGGCGCTTGGTTTACGTTGTACGAACGAGGTGCGATTGCTTTGAGGCAATACTAAATAACATGTAGCATGATATTTGATACTTGCAAGTGTTGTCATTGTTGTTGTTTCCATTCGGTGCCAAAGATATATTGATGTAGTTATGAGATGTGGAATAATGGTGCTGGTGTAACATGTATATAATCGACTGTAGCCGAGTCTATGTCAATTGCGAAAAAGGCCACCGGAATAGCGTTCGAGGTAAATTTTCAATGCATTGACATGAAATATAAATTGCGACATACGATCAGCTAGTGTATTGTTTTGCAAGGGCAAGATTGAATCATCAATCAATTATCGTCAACTGATTCCACAATGAAAAACCATTTCAAAGACTATTCTACTAAGCAGTTGTTTCGAAAATTTCACGGCATTATAGAATAATATCCGAAGGTATAAACAAGCGACTTATATAAAATAACAGCGTAGTTCTACGTCAACAATGCGGTCGTATCTTGGACACAACCTCTTATAATTTTTATTTTGTCATCAGGTTGGTTCGAGATATCAACTTTTTCCGCTTTTTTCCGAAAATTACTTACTTTTTAAAAACATTAAAAATAATACATAACTTTTTAACTACTGAACCGATTTAGATGATCGACATGTAAAATTGAAGCCAATAAGCTAACCTTTTTTGAAAAAATATCACACTTGCTAAGAGAATGAACTCTAGTCATATAGATCTGGTCTAGTCACATAGGAACATTGAACGAATACTTAAAACATGTTGAATTTGAAAAATAATAACGCAAAAACGAAAAATAACACCTGTATGATTATCGGATATATTAAGTAAAAAAAACTTAGCTTTCCAGAAAAAGTATAAAGAATATCTCTCTATCTTTACCCGAGAAAACCATGAAAAACTAACACAATCAATAATTACAAAAATGAAACACAAAATTTTTCGAAAATGTAATATTTTTTCAAATAAAACTAACACATTAGCTTCAAATTGATATATCTATCATCTGCATCGGTCCAGTAGCTCAAAAGTTATGAATTTTCGTTGTGCAAATAAGGGGGAATAATTGTTTTTTCGAACCATCGGTTAGCCTTGAAAAATCATGACTCAAAAACTAAAAAAAATCCTCTCTGGTTTTCGGATATTTTATGGAAAAAACCTCAGCTTTTAAGTAAAAATATTAAAAAACATAGCGCCCTCTAGCCCAAAGCCATGTAGACAGTAAAAACCAAATACATTCAATAGTTACAAAAACAAAATCCGGATTTTTCGCAAGTGTATTATTTTTCCGAGAAAGACTAGCTTAATTTGATATGTCGATCATCGGAATCGGTCGAGTAGTTCAATAGTTATCAAATTTTTGAAAAGGTCATTTTTGGAAAAAAAAGGGAAACAACTTATGAAAAAATAACAAAAAAATATAAGTCTAATATTTTGCAACAAGGAACAAAACTACCACTTTCCATGAAAATCTGAGAACCACTATATCGGTTTGGTTATGGAATGGCTGAGTATTGGAATATATTGATATTTTTGATTGGACAACAATTATCGATTTTTCATGGGTTTACCTTAACACGCACTGACGAAACTACCCATGCAGCATCAATCATAGTATCCAGTGTTTGCCAAATGATCCATTCACTGAAAAAATCGCTTTCGTTAGTTCAAATATGATCATACACCCCGTGGAGCCGATCTGGCGTGGAGGTAACATCCATACTTCTCACGCTCAAGATCACGAGTTCAATTCTCACTCCCAACATTCTTCCAAAATGGAAGGTAAAAGTGACGAACCAGCCAGAAGCGTTGAAAGTCACTATAATACAGAAAAAAAAAAAAAAAAATGATCATACACAAATCATTTCCCCCAGCGGCATTCTTTTGTTGTTACGTGCTGCAAATCACGACACAACTCTGCATCGGTTCGCACTTCATGACACACCGACACGCAAGCAAAACCATTATATACGCTTTTGGTGCAGAAAGTTTATTTTCTTCTTTGCCTCTAACATATGCATATCGGCCTCTCCTTGTATCATGAAACAGCAGGATCGTACGGACTACGCAAAGCGAATGATTCATATTCAGCTAATATAGCCGATCCTGATTTTTAAGTCTCAGAGAGTGCAAACTATATGATTATTAAGCTCAATAGAGGCTAAGGGAAGGGTACACAGATCATATTTTCCATTTTTAACGCCGTTATCCCTTGAAATATGTATATTCATATAGACCGCATAGTTTTACTAGCAACACCGCTCTCTTTTCCCATTCGTTGCTCTCCGCAAATGGTGACCGAATGATGACGTAGTTTTTATTGTATCATTTTAATTTGCACTTGTCTGTGCTGTGGGTTTCGCTATAGTAGAGCGGGACGATATAAGTGCGATTCACATACAACATACACGTCACGGTCACGTCCCGTCACGTCACGATACGTCAATGATTCTACCATGCAATTCCCATGAAAACATTCACATACACCAGCAACGTAACGACCCGTCAGCATACGTTCAACGAAAACGACCGGCAGGATTTGTAGAAAAGAATAATTGACGGAGACGGACGGCTCGTTTGGTTTTTGTCTGGGCTTTGTGTCTCGGCTTTTGTATTGATTTGGTTGTACAGTAATTTACATCTAAATCGACATTAAGCTAATTTAACCGATCTGTGATGCAACACGTTTAATTAGACATTTTTACCTCTGATTGGACATTTTTGTAAATATTGTTTTCGGGGCCCAAATTATGGCCCCACATTGAAAGTCGCCACCAGTCGCGAATGTCCAATTACTGGTCAAAATCGACTCCAATGCGACACTGAGTGGTGCCTCAGCATATCGCATTATAAGTAACTTACTGTACTTTTTATGCCAACATATCTCTTAGCTCCAAATTTCGGAGTGAAAATCATTCGCGACTAGTTGAGAGAATTATTCTATTTATTATTATTGTTGAATAAGGGTCGGACTACGGGGTTTAAGCATTTAAATAATTCTCATTGAATTTTCCAAAATTCGAAACTGATTTTTGGCATGCTGATTTGAAAGAGTGCATTGCAATTCAAAATTGTTGTAGGTGGCGACACCATGAATAAAATTAATTGAATCATTCGTTTGGCATTTGATGTGACGGTGCTGGTGGAAGCAATGTGAATTGGTGGAGACGTTGACGGAACGTAGACGTTCTTCTCCGTAACGTGCTATGTGATTCGCACAATATGCGGTTCAAACTGGTATGCAGGCTTCGAAAATGGTTTGCGATGTTTGATACAGCTCGAATATGCAAACAACAGTCTTCGTTCCTCTCTTGGTTTATTCATTTAGTGTAACACAAGTGATTACTGTCATTCATACAAGTATCTGAATGATCCTCTCATATTTGGTTATATGTTCGTGAGAGGTTACGTGCATGACACATTGTGTATCATTCGATTTTGATCGAAATCCAAACACTGATAGTAACCCATGAGTCAGCAGAAAAAAATTGACAGCTGAACGCGGCTGACTAAGATGATCAAGTTGTTTTTCCCGGAGAATCGCACTCCGTATTTTACTTCCCCCACGGAGGAAGTGAGCTTCGAAGTAAAGTTTATTTCACACACCAAGTTCCCCAAGAAGGTGCTGCTGTGGCTGACAATAGCGAGAAGGGGATGTTAAAGCCGCTCTTGTTTAGCTCCGGACTGGCCGTGAACGGGGGAATTTACAGTACGAAGTGCCTGCCGGAACTTGCGTCACGAAATTCCTTAAGGGTGAAGACGCGGTGTTCTGGCCGGATCTGGCGTCGGCTTACTACTCGAAGTGATCGTTAAAGGATAAAGCGGCTGAATATCGATGGGCTACCCAAGTCGGCGAACCCGCACAACGTGCCTCAGCTGCGTTCCATCGAGAGCAAACCTGAACTAAGAAAGAATTGATAAATAAAACGAAGAAAGAACTCAAAAACATGCCTGGAGGCGTAACATCCGTACCTCTCCACGCAGAGATCACGAGTTCAATTCTCACTCCCGACATTCTTCCAAAAACGGAAGTAAAAGTGACGAACCAGCCGAAATGTGTTGAAAATGACTATAATAAAGAAAAAAAACATGTCTACACCTCCGTCATGGCAAATGTTCCGGTTAACTGCCGGAAGGCCGATTGCAAGGGCGTAGATTTTTTTTGCAAGTAACAGTTCATGTTTTTATTAAATAAAGTTTCCGTTAATAACCATTTTTGCCGCGAACGGACTTAGATGATTCATATACCAAACGAATCGAAAATTCCCTAAAATTTGTTTTTTATGGTATATATTACAATCCCCTGATTGAAATGGTTCATGTTGATGAAAACTAGAAGCATTTCCACTTTCCCCTTACTTTTGTTCTGCTAATTTGTGAGATTCCCTACCCATGCCGTCAATATCGAGCACCTTATCGGTGATCAACGAAGGGGAATTGTTTAAAGTCATCGTGAACAAAGAAATGAAGAAGAAGAAGAAGAAGAAGAAGAAGAAGAAGAAGAAGAGGAAGAAGAAGAAGAAGAAGAAGAAGAAGAAGAAGATGAAGAACGAAGGGGAATATTTGCCTGGAGCATAAATATGTGATCTCGCTGAGAAAAACTTTCAGTATAGTTCTAGATACAAAGCAATGAACATCGCTTGTTCTTCCTTGTTTTGCCTCATCACATGTCTTCGTTTCGGATTGAGCTGTGGACGCGACCAAATTACTTACTCGCTGATTTCTCTAGAATTGCAATTATTACTAGGCTATCATCGGCTCACCAAGAAAATAATTGATCAGGAATATCGTGTGTCATTTGGTTTCACATGCCAGTAGCAAAACTATCTCCACCAAGGATGGCAAGCTAATCGAGGCCAGAAATGGTCGGTGTTAAGTCAGAGCGGACCAAGTCGCAAAACTAAAAATATCGAGTTATTGATTGTATTAGGTTAAACATTTTGTAAACTACATTCCACATTTATCAGATTTGGAAAATCACGCGTACAGCAGGAATAACTTATCGAAATTGTTTTGAACGCTCAATGAAACCCCCTTATAGGACCAAACTTCAAAGGCGTTTTTCTCGAAATCATAAAAATGTCACATGGTCCGGTCTGACTTAACACCGACCGAATATTAATAGAAAGGACTTCTGTTGAGAGGAGCGCAAAGCGAAGATAAGTGTGTGTATGTGTGAAAATCACGCGTACAGCAGGAATAACTTATCGAAATTGTTTTGAACGCTCAATGAAACCCCCTTATAGGACCAAACTTCAAAGGCGTTTTTCTCGAAATCATAAAAATGTCACATGGTCCGGTCTGACTTAACACCGACCAAATATTAATAGAAAGGACTTCTGTTGAGAAGAGCGCAAAGCGAAGATAAGCGTGTGTATGTGTAAATAATATCCGAATTTATTAACAAACGACTTGAACAAAATAACAGCGTAGTTCTTCGTTAACATTTTGGTCATGTAATTTGCTCCTATAGTTTTTTTAGTGTCAAGATGTACAATTTACAAGAACGTGTATTTTTAGTGGAATCGTATTACTCGAGCAACCGAAGCCTTATGTCCTCTTATGGTAAGAATTTCAACATTTCTCGTCGTCGAAACTCGGATTTTCAACAGCATCAAAGTCGTAATGTTAGAGTTGTGCATGAAGAATTTTGTTTACCGTTTGAAACTCGTTATCCAAAAAAGGGGTGGTCACATCAGTGGTCACCTAAAATAAGGTTTATTTTCTTTTTTAAAAAAAATCGGTTCACTTTTGTAGAAGTTATTAAAATTTCTTGCGTGAGCGTTTAATCTGACACTCTTTATCACCTCTGAAGTTCCGGCTTATCTTAATGCCCGGGATTTTGCGCTAATCATACCAGTAGTGCAGTCTGCTAAGATTTTTTTTTTCTTATGCGATAAGAACACGTTCCTCCATTCTTTGAAACAGGAAAATCATGCCATTGAGATGTTAAAGTGATTCTATTCATGCGGTAATTTGGTTTTCCGAGTCGCTTACGATATTCCAAGTACTCACTGCTCCGATACTCATAGGTGACCGAAAGAGTTTTCGACCGATATTTTTTTTTATTAAATTCGTTTATTTTTACAGGCTCAGTTACATAAGTTTAAAGTAGCTGAATTCTTAAATATGTTTTTAAAACTATATATATATACAAACAATTTTCTTAAATCTATGGGATATTAGGAAATTATTAGGAAATATTAGGAAATTATTACAATGTTGATAATCACACACACTCAATTGTTAAATCTATTCGTATATCTATTGTGAATTTACATTTCAACTTGTTCTCCTGATTATAGCAAGGGTACCAATTGCTCGTAAAGGAAGAAAGCAGGGTATAATCGGATATAAAGGATATATAAAGGATATAAAGATAATCACACACGAACATCGATAGCTTTAAGGAAAACATATATTTGGGACATGTAATCATGGTCTAACCGAGCCAACACATCTCTCACCGGCACATTGGGCTGCCTTCCTCTAGCCCGAAGGGAGTTTTCTAAATTCGATCTGGCAACAAGATACACCTCACACGACCAAACAACGTTTTCGATGTCGTGGCTACCTCGGCCACAAATGCAGAGATTGCTTCCGGCCAGATTGAAACGAAAGAGTAACGCGTCTAACGAACAGTGATTGGACATGAGTCGGGAGAAGGTGCGAATAAAGTCCCGACTCAAGTCCAGACTTTTGAACCATGGTTTGAGGCTAACCTTAGAGATAATCGAGAGAAACCACCAGCCCAATTCATCTTCGTTCCACTTACGTTGCCAGTTTGCGATGGTATTTTTACGGACTGCGATGGTATTTTTACGGACTAATAAAATTCATTGAAGGCGATTTGACGCTGATAAATGTCGCCTTCAATTGCACCAACCTTTACTAATGAGTCAGCCCTCTCATTACCCGTCATTGAGCAATGTGAAGGGATCCAGACAAAGGTAATGACATAACAGCGTCTGGATAAAGCACTCAAAATTTCTCGTATTCTCTAAAGGAAGTATGGCAAGTGCTTTTCCGGCCTCACTGAACGGATGGCTTCGACAGAGCTAAGGCTATCCGTTACAATGTAATAGTGTTCAACAGGTCGTGAGGCGACGCTGTCCAGCGCCCAATGAATTGCTGCCAATTCAGCAATATACACTGAGCAAGGATTCTGAAGACTGTGGGAGGTGCTAAAAAGTTCGTTGAACACTCCAAATCCTGTGGACTCGTTTATAGTGGACTCATCAGTAAAGTACATATTATCACAATTGATACGCTCATACTTTGCATTGAAGATCGTAGGAACGATCCCCGATAGAAGATAATCTGGAATATCATGGATTTTCTCCTTCATGAACAGATCAAAATGCACAGAGGAATTGATGTAGTCAGGAAAACAAACACGGTTGGGAATATACGAAGAAGGATCAACCTGCATGGAGATGAATTCATGATATGAACCCATGAATCCGGAGCGAAAATTTAGCTCGATCAGCTGCTCAAAATTCCCGATCACCAATGGGTTTATAACCTTACACCGGATGAGGAACCGAAGAGATAATAAATTGAAGCGATCTTTTAGTGGGAGTACGCCTGCCAAAACCTCGAGGCTCATGGTATGCGTTGAGGGCATACATCCCAACGCAATACGGAGACAAAGATACTGAATTCGCTCGAGTTTAATTAAGTGTGTTTTGGCAGCTGATTGAAAACAGAAACTGCCATACTCCATCACTGAGAGAATAGTTGTTCGATACAACATTATAAGATCTTCGGGATGGGCTCCCCAGCAGGTGCCGGTAATTGTACGGAGAAAGTTTATTCTTTGTTGACATTTTTTACTCAGATACCTAATATGGGCCCCCAAGTACATTTGGGGTCGAACCAGACCCCAAGATACTTGAATGACATAGCATAAGTGATCGGTTTACCCAAAAGTTGAAGCTTTGGTTTTGCTGGTTTATACTTCCTAGAATAAACCACCATCTCTGTTTTCTCCGTGGAGAATTCGATCCCTAGCCCAATGGCCCAGGTTGAAAAATTGTTCAAAATATCTTGTGAGGGTTCTTGCAGGTCGGATTCGTTTGATCCTACGACAGACACTACTCCATCATCTGCAAGTTGTCTCAGGCTGCAATTTTGTGTAAGGCAATTGTCAATGTCGCTTACATAGAAGTTATACAAAAGGGGGCTTAAACATGAGCCCTGAGGGAGGCCCATGTAAGAGAACCGGCTTACTGCCGAATCTCCGTGAGAAAAGTTCAAATGTTTCTCACAAAGCAAGTTATATAACATATTATTCAATAGAGGCGGCAGACCTCGAGAGTGTAATTTGTCTGACAAAACCTCTATTGGAACAGAATCAAAGGCCCCCTTTATGTCCAAGAATACTGAAGCCATTTGTTTTTTTTCAGCGTAAGCCATTTGAATTTCTGACGAAATCAACGCAAAACAATCATTCGTCCCCTTGCCCCTGCGGAACCCATATTGTGTATCTGAGAGTAAGCCATACGTTTCAACCCAACGATCAAGGCAAAACAAGATCATTTTCTTTTCTCCAACAATTTCCGTATACAAGACAGCATTGCTATTGGGCGGTACGAATTGAAGTCGGACGCGGGTTTTCCGGGTTTTTGAATAGCTATAACTCGTACTTGTCTCCAATCATCTGGAACAATATTATGCTCCAGAAACCGATTGAATAAATTCAACAAGCGATGTTTCGCCACATCAGGGAGGTGTTTCAACAAGTTGAACTTAATTCGATACGATCCCGGAGCAGAATTGTTACATGAAAGGAGAACAAGAGAGAATTCTACCATCGAAAACTCGGAATCAAGATCGCACCTATCTTGTGGTATATCTCGAACAATTTTTTGCACGGGAGCGGAATCGGGACAAACCTTCCGCGCAAAATTAAAAATCCATCGATGTAAATATTGTTCGCTTTCATCCGTTGAAGAGCGATTTCTCATGTTTCGAGCCACTTTCATAATTTTTTCATTGACGTTTCTAGTGACAAACCTCCCACGAAATTCCGCCAATAAGCACGTTTTTTCCCTTTGATCAAATTTTTGAACTGATTCTCAAGGGCTAAATACGTTTGAAAATTTTCAGGCGTTCCACGTTTTCGAAAAGCTTTAAATGCATTCGATTTTTCTATATAAAGCTTGGAACATTGGCTATCCCACCATAGATTGGGAGGCCTTCGGCGAATGGTGGAACCTGGGATGGGTTTCGTTTGAGCGCGAACCGCGCTTACCGATATCTCTAAGCGTGAACATATTAGACGGTTCTCTGCGCAGTTTTTAGCAATGAAAAGCCGCAGGGGAGCCGAGATAATGGGGTGTGTATGAGAGAAACCACAAAAAGCAGGGTGGCTTTTCAAAGCTGCTCCCTGTGGTTTCTCTCATTCATATGTAATAGTGAGATCTGCATCATATACCTTGAATCTCCCTATTTTCTTAAACGGAAGGCAGGTTTAGACCGGAAGGCAGGTTGATAGCTTTGAAAATCAAAACATACACCTGTACACTAAGAAATGGAGTTTATATATAATAGAGTGAAACTGTTCAAATTTCACAATGCTCCACAAAATTTTCTGTAACGTATGCATAGAATTGAAAAAAAAAACTATGAAAGATAATTGAATGCAACAAGTTTTCCTCAAATTCTACGTGTATTAGGCCTTCCACAAAAATGCTTCGACCCCCACCCTGGGTGGCATTACTACAGTTGCCTGGAATCTTTACCATGGGCGATGGATGTCGAAATAATTTTCAGCAAATTTTCTATCGGTCGCAGCTGAGGGACGTTGGAACGATTGGTGGTCATCGAAACAACGTTTATCTTCAGTCGGTGCATGACTTCCGGTGATCCCTTGATATAATGGGTCGAGGCCTTATCCGGTCAAAAGTCCGTAGAAAAGAATAGTGGCTTGGACCCTTCCCTTCTCGTTGATTGTTAGCCACAGAGGGATTCTTGCTCCACCTGGTCCAACCACCTCGCTCACTGGGCACCTCTCTTTCATGCTCTGCCCATCGCACTCGTCCAGCCTTGGCGACCTTAAGGATTTGCGGAGTCCATATTAGGCACGACTTCCATTGATTATGCGTCTTCGAATTTCATGGCTGTTGTTGTTGTCAGTTGTTATCACCGAGCCGAGATTCACAAATTCACCTACCACCTCGAGCTCGTCGCCGTCGATCACAACACTACTACCAAGAAGAACTCTGTTGCTTTCATTCCCTTCTGCTAGCATGTATTTAGTCTTAGACGCATTGATCCCAAGCCCTATCACCCCTGCTTCGTATTTCAGTCGGGTATACAAGTCGGCTACCGTCGCATGTGTTCTTCCGATTATGTTCACGTCGTTGGCGACGAATGCTATTTTCCGGATCGACGAAAGGTGTAAAATCGAGTACTATTGCCCAAACCAGAGACGATGCCGAGTGACCCAACATCTTATAGATCTTATTGATTCCCTTGTCATACGGATCCTTAGAACGTGAAACTGCGGATAGTCCATCACAAGACGGAAATGCTGATAGTTAGTAACCGTAGGGCTTTGCAACGGGCGGAAATCACCATTCGAGAGCATTCGATGATCTCGAAACGAGATCTAAAATACCTGGGGGTGCTGATTGATTATCGACTGTACTTCAACAGCCACGTCGACTACGTTTGTGAAATGGCAACGAAGGCAATCAATGCACTGATGAGAATCATGCTCAACAGCTCTGGTCTAAGCAGCAGCAAGGGGCACCTTATGACTAGTGTCTCCTCATCGATATTACGATACGGGGTCCAGCCTGGATTTCGGTGTTAGAAACCCAGCGGAATAAGAGGAAGCTGAATGTGAGTTGCGATTGCAAACAGATCTATATAATCGAGTTCGGCCTGTGTCATAGCCTGGATGGTCCCCATCGACCTCACCTTGGCGAAGGACAGCGAGTGCTAGGAGAAAGGGAACCAGAGGAATCCGAAAGCTCATGAGAGCAGAGACGATGACTAGGTGGCAGCAGGAGTGGAGTGCAGCACAAAATAATAGTTCTTGGAATAGTTATTTTGGTATTTTAAATTGCTTGATGAAATCGGCAAAAAACATCAAACCGAAGCAACGTTCTCTGGTGCTTGTGAGTCCTCTCACAAGCTGTTAAAGAAAAGTGTTGCTCAAAATATGGAAAATAAGTGTTTTTAACACATATTTCAACTGTACGATAACTCATAGAGAACTTATCTCAGGTCACAATAGACAAAAAAAAATCTAATTAATGTATTCAGGTTAAGCCTTGTGACTTCGTTTGTCGAATTAAATTATTCCAAAACTTGAATGTCAATTGATGGATCAAATTTCTATAAATAAGCAGTTTTCTTGGTACTGGTTGTTAATAAATGAACTGTTGATTATGGAGTTTGTGACGAAGCGAAACATACAAGAATATAGCTTGACCTTGGCTTTCATCAGTTCTAATTATCCATAGTGACACTTCGTATATATTCGTATATATTTCCGACAGATTGAACCATTTATTTACAATATATTTTATTAGTAACTTCCCAGAGTGTTCTCCCCGCATGATAGAAATAATGCTAAGAAATGGTTACAGATAAAGAAAAATATCTCTCATCAGCTTTTTTCAACGATTCGTATGTGTTTGGAATTGATGCTCCACATTTCGTTGGCTGCCTCGTGTCTGTGTGAATGTGTATGTTTCACTTTACCTCTTTTCTTTCCGACAGGTCTTGTTGGGCATATGAGGAAAAGTACATGTTGAGTGAGCCACTGGGATGGGAAGGGATGCTGGGCGCCGTTGCCACTCGCGCCGTCTCTCGCGCGCATTTAGTGGCGTCGCTATCATCCTGTTTTTTCCCCTTTCGCTGTTGTTGTCTGACAGTCAGTTTTATTTCGTTGCCTGCAATGAAGTTCTTATTTGCTCGCACATATCATGAATAAGAATTGTCAGTCAGCTCTCCATTCAGCAGCGACTATTGCTGTTGCTGCCCTCCCTCTCTCTGTCTCGTCCCGCGTGTTCAAACACGCGACAAATCCCAAGAACCCTATGGTTACTTGTTCAACCACTCGCTATTTTTCTTTTTGCCTTGTTTTGTGCCATTGTGTACACTTGTGTGACAATCTTTTTCATTACTCAAAGTTCTGCTGGAAGTAGCTGCCTGGTGGAGAATATATAAATAAAAGGAGTGAGCCTCTCCGAACCGCCATGAACTTGGAAGCGAACAGACGTATTCTCGTTCGTGACCCAAAATTTCACCGAAATCAAATAATTTGATAAAAACTATTTTTCTATGCCGAATAGTGAGTTAGTCCAGCCAAAATAAATATGAATGGATGAATATACATTACGCTGAAACTAGGGCGGAGCACATTTCAACGTCTCAAGAAAAAATAAGGCGCTGGATACAATTGGGCGAAATTTATCGTCCGAATATTTGCGGGCCTTAGCTCCCTCTAATTTATGGCAAACTCTTTGAAACGGTTGCGAAATGCTCAAGCAGTTTTTCGGGAAGACTTAGAACTGTACACTCTGTTGACTATCGGAGGCACCGTGGGATTTGACCCCTTATTTGTTCCCTATCCGCTCTCTCCTCCGCTATCCCAGAGGGAGGAGCACTGCTGAATCACGTGAACATCGTTTTCGACTTTCTCAATTCCACAGTCTACATTTCAGCTGCCACCGTTGGAGTGAAACACAGCAGTTATACTATCATCTGGGACGCATTAATAGATCGGCAGGATTGTGTTTCAATTCGGCGAAACAAAGTGTGTGATTTCCCTGTCTCGATTTCACGACGGTGAGTGGTTGGGTGTGAGCTATGGTTGCAAAGCGCACATGCTCAATTCCCAGTGAACCCCGAAGTACGAAGTCTTCGCAATCCGACGCTGAAACGAGATATCTTTAAGTGCTCCACAGCATCGGACACGAGCAGCCAAAAACGCAACGCAAATCAGCACAGCGCGGAGGAAAGTTAGCAAAAATCGTTTCAGCACTTAGATTAAATAAACATGTTTTATGTGCGACAGCACCTGTTACCTTTCTGCCCGAAGGCAAGTGTATACAATATACCGTCGCATGGGGAACGAGGAGTTCCTCCCAGCTTCCTGGCTGCATTGCTGGTTTTCTTCGCGAGAAGAGATCCACTCGACCTTATCATTTTCGCCTTTTTCTTCGGCGGTTGACGGTGAGTGTGAGCGGGACTTTTTCAAAAGAATGATACAGTAATTATTTTTAAAACTACAAACACTCTCTAAAACTGGCAGTACAGTGGTAGACATTCGTTTAGCCGCACCCTATTTTTCCTCAATTTTTTTAAAAATAAATCAATTCTTTGTACAGTTTTGCTCATAAAAGACGATTATTGTTTATTTTCATCGAATTCATTCTAAAAAAAAGTATAAATCAACCTTTTGTTTTCTAAGTAATTCAAATATGTGGAATCAGGGTGGACATTCGTTTAGCCGCATCCTAAAATTTCAATAGAAGAAAATTTGTGCGGCAAATTTCGAGTCCCATCGGTAGCAAATATTTAGTATGTCCACCTCCATTTCGGATCACTTTGAAAACTCGATTTGGCATCGAGTCAGACAGCTTTTAAAGTGTTGGCATATTGATTATAGTCCAACATTCCTGAATTACTGCCTAGAGACTGGAAATGTTGTCAAATTGTCATCTGTTTGCATAGACCATCTCGGTCAAGATTCTCCATAGGTTCTCTATGGGATTGCAATCGACTGCCAGCAGGTCATTCAAGAAGCGGAATGTCCTTCTCGGCAAACCATGCCTTCGATTGCTTGGAAACGTGGATCTATGAATAACCCTGCTGAAAAAACGACATCCTCGGTAGCATTATTCTCAATATGGCCAATCAAAACGTCCTCCAGCAATTGAAGATACTTTTCGGAGTTCATTCGGGTGAAAATGAAACAAATGAGAAGCTTGCTGTAATAGGAAACGGCTCCCCACACTGTCAAACTTCCGCCTCCAAAGTTTCGCTTCGATCTCACGACATGCCGTTGACTTAAATTGTACCAATAGCAACTGTAACAGTCCGGACCATCCAAATTGAACTTTTTTCGCCGGAAAATACAACATTTCTCCATTCTAGTTTCCGTTCCATGTATTGCCGGGCGAAAATGAGATGGTTCTGCTTATGGGTGGCGGTCAGTTTCGGCTTCCCTTGAGGTTTCTTCCACATGATGTTTGGTGACTCATTAAAGATGCGCGCAATAGGCCTCTTCGTTACTGGAACAACCAATTCAGCCTTAATGTATGAGCAGGATATCGTTTCCTGGTTGCTTCGTGTCCTTTTCGACCTTTAAGACGCAAAGTAACTTTGGTGTTCCAAAATCGTTTTGGTGTTTGGTCGTTATATCCCGTTATATTCCTGACACTATTTAAAGAAATTCCTTACCACTTTCTCAGATCGACCAATTTTTGTTACGATCGATCGATTAGAAAACTTTTGTTCACTGAATATCTTTATTATTTTCCGCCCCTCTTCCGTCAATAGAATACCTTTCGCCATCCCTTTAAATTCTACGTAAATCACTAAAACTTCTTACGTTGCACATCCAATATTTATCTTGTAAATTGAACATTCCCAAGAATTTTTTCAAAAAACACAGATACAGGCTTGGTGATTATGCGAAAACTCGATTTTTATGCCCTGCGGCTAAACGTATGTCTCGGGAAAAAACGAAGTTTGAATGTTCATGTCCACCGATGCCGCCTTGTGTGTGTGTGATTGTGACGAACGTCCTTTCAATAAAAGTGACTTAAATATAGTAACACTACAACAAATAAGTATATCGATAAAAAGAACATTCCTTGTTGTTTTCTAAGTGTTTCAAGTTTTTTTTCAAGTGCGGCTAAACGAATAAATTATCACTGTAGGTATTTCTCAGAATCTAGTGGACCGATCAGGGTGAGATTGACATGTAAAAATGTGAAAATGAATTATCTAAATTGTTACGCAGCCGTTCTTTGATATCTTTCTTTTTTAAATTTTTTAAAATGATTTTTCAAGTAGTCACTTCTGTCGAAAAATTAGCCAATTGTTGAATAGAATGGTCGCCAGTTTGGTAATTTTTCGAATTTTTAAAAACCACTACGATCGGTCAACTGTAATCTGAGAATAACCGAATACCGGTTTTAGAGAGTCGCTCAAGTACGGCGTCACCCGTGCAGTGGGCGACTTTTCTATGGAAGTAGTGCGTGTTGCCATCGATGAATGGCCAGATCGTCTCCACCTATGCTGGAAGGCAAATGGAGGTCAATTCGAATAACTTGTTTGTGTAATTTGTAGCTGTTGAGTAACTGGATAAAACATTGCAAGAAATTCTATATAACGATTGTTGGACACGGGAGGATGTTCAATTTAAATAAACCAACTCTATTCCGTTAGTGTGATGGTTAAAAAATCCTACAAATATTTTATTCAGTTTCGTATATCATTTTTATAAAAAATATATTTACTTTGAGTCTCCTCCACAGTCTAATCTTCACCTACTGCCTCTGATATTGAACCTTCTGTTGCAAAGAATAAATTTAAATTTAAATTCTATTCAAATACATAAATCTGTGCATCCATCTCACCATCAACTAATTTGACAATTACATAAATTAAATTAGATTGATTTCGATTGTTCTTTTTACAATTTTTAAAAGCGTATAGCGTATAGCGATTCAATTTGTCTTTTACCCTTTCAGTTCAATTTTCTTTTCAAGGATGAGGAACCTTTTATCTCCTATTTGTGTCTTCATCCCTATTGTGTGTCTCTGGCTTGAAAACGATATTTTCTTGCAGCATCTGGAACCGTTGTTTTGGAATAGAGCGCGCACGCAGATTGCGTAACACTGCCCCCCAAATAAGACGAGTACTAGTCGGTTTATTTAGTATCGCGCTCTATGTCCAACACTGCGAGTTTAACAGCTGGTCTTTCGTATACTCCCTTCGAGGTCTGTACAGTTGCGCTTCTTACTTGACCGTCTTTATTAGTTGTGGCGATAACTCTCCCTTTTGGCCAACAATTCCGAGGATAGTCTGCATCAACAATAACTACTACATCACCGACTTTGATGGGCTTCACTGGATAGTGCCACTTGGTGCGTCTCGTAATCTCTGGAAGAAAATCTCCCACCCACCGCTTCCAAAATTGGTTTGCCATCACTTGTGACATCTGCCAACAGTGTCGTAATGTGGCCGCGCTACTATCCAATAGAGTAAGTGGTTTGGAACCGTCGGACGAACCTATCAGGAAGTGATTAGGTGTAAGGGCAGGCGCTGAAACATCATCAATCGGTACGTGTGTCAGCGGTCTACAGTTCAAAATTCCTTCCACTTCAATCAGTGCATTTCGCAGCTCTTCCTCAGTTGGTCGCCTCGCTGTTTGCATCATCGTGAGATTCGTTTTTACGGATCGAACTAATCGTTCCCAACTACCGCCCATATGCGGAGATGCAGGTGGATTGAAGCTCCACGTCGTCTCCGTGGTAACGAATTCCTGCATGAGCATATTGTGATTGATAGCAGTCATTGCCTCGTTCAACTCACGGTTCGCACCAACAAAGTTTGTTCCGCTGTCACTATAGAACACCGCAGGTTTGCCGCGTCGTGCGATAAAATTCCGAAGTGCCATTATGCATGAGCTGGTGCTCAAAGAATTTGCCAGCTCTAGGTGAATTGCTCGAATGGTTAAACATGTTAACAAAACGCCCCATCTTTTCTCAGTTCTTCTCCCGATCAATACTTCCATAGGACCAAAATAGTCGACTCCGACATGTGTAAAGGGTCGCGTGAAGGTAGATAAACGGGCAGGTGGAAGTGGAGCCATCTGTGGTGGTTGCGGAACTACTGAAAGATTCTTGCAATGTTGACAGTTGCGTCTAACCTTAGCATATGTACTACGAATCCGGGCGATGGAGTATCGTTGTCGCAGCTCATTGATGATAATTTCGTGGTTTGAATGATGGTACAAACCGAGATAATGTTTTATGATAAGTAGAGTGACATTATGTTCGGGTGGAAGAATAATTGGATTTCTCGTTTCAGGATTGAGAGCTTCACATGCTCCTGTTCTTCCAGACATTCTCAGGATACCGTTCTCATCCAGAAATGGAGTCAGTTGGAAAAGTGCGCTACTTTTGGGAATTTTATTGACTGGACCAACTTGTTTGGTATTAGCACAAAGAATAGCTAGTTCATCCGAATACACCTCATGCTGAGCCTGCGAATAATGGTGTCTTTCTGCCAACTGGAGTTCGTCGTTCAAGAGTGGTCCGTAAACGCAGGATTTACCATTGCGTTTTCTTCGAAGATTCATCACAAATCTTATTACATACGCTGTAACATGAATTAAACGTTGCCAGGTCGAGAAGTTTTCTACTGCTATGATGACATCATGGACAGTTACATGGAAAAGAACACTGGAGCGTATTTCTTCAGACGTCGTTGGAATTTCAAGCAGCATTGGGGGCCAGTTGGATTCTGGTTCCCACAAGAATTCTGGCCCATCGAGCCATCGCCTTCTTTCACCAGCTTTTCGAGAGCCTTGCCATTTTGTTCCTTCGTCTGCGACGTTCATTTTCGTTGGAACCCACCTCCAGTCTCTCACATCGGTCGATTCGAGAATTTCACCTACTCTGGCAGCCACAAACTGATTATAGCGTCGATGATCTGATCGAATCCAACAGAGCACGTTACGAGAGTCGGTCCAGAATACGCGTTTCGATATTTTCGTCGAGATGCTGTCGCAGATGGTGTTCGCGAGTCTTACTCCTATAATTGCAGCTGTGAGTTCGAGCCTCGGAATCGATAGATAGGTTAACGGAGCTACTCTAGTTTTTGCACTGACCAATGAGCATTCAATAATTTTATTTTGTGAATATCGTAGGTAGACAGCAGCAGCAATACCAGACTCGCTCGCATCGACAAAGATGTGTAGTTGAGCTTCATATGTTTCATTCCCAGTCACATGCTGTCGGTAGCATCTTGGTACAGATATTTTCTCGAGTTGCTTCAATTGGGCCACCCATTGTTGCCATTTAACGCTCAATTTATCATCAAGTTGTTCGTCCCATTTGATGCCCGACCTCCATATATCTTGTAGCAAAATTTTCAATGGCATTAAGTAGTTCGCAATTAACCCTAGCGGGTCAAAGATAGTCATTAAAATGCGCAACACTTCCCGTTTCGTAGATTGTTTCTTCCCATCCAAGAGATGTGCATCGAATCTAGACCAACAAAACTTGAATTCGAGACGATCCGACGGTGCATTCCACCATAGGCCGAGGACCTTTTCGGTGGCACTATTAGAGTTTAAGTCGAGATCGAAATCCATTGCTCGTTGCTCATCAAGGGTAGATAGAACGCACTGGGAATTGGACATCCAATTTCTCATCTCAAATCCACCCTGAGCATGTATAAATTTCACTGCATTCGCCAATTTAATTGCTTCATGTTCATTTTCTACGCTTACTAATAAATTGTCGACGTAATATCCCCTTTTTATTACTTTCACCGCTTCAGGATACTTATGCTCAAATCTTTCTGCATTGGGGTTTTATCGAATTGCGCGGTATTGGGTGAGCAGCATGCTCCGAATGTCATAACGCACATTTCGTACACACTTGCTTCTGATTGATCTTTTTCATCATGCCATAGCAATCGCTGACTATGTTGATCTTCCTTCCGCATGCGTATCTGGTGAAACATTTCCCGTATATCACCTCCGACGGCCACTCGATGCTCTCGGAATTGTAATAGAATGGAATTTAATGGAACAAGATTATCTGGTCCTACCAATAAGGTTGAATTTAGAGAAACTCCATGGATAGTCGCTGCCGCATCCCATATTATGCGCACCTTTCCAGGTTTGTTTGGATTAGTGACTGGGAAAATAGGGAGATACCAGATTCGCTGGTGATTTTCTTTTAATTCTTCATCTGTTAATTTCCGAATGTATTTTTTCTCTATGTATTCAGCTATCTTTCCTTGCATGATGCGTTTCAGTTCCGGATCTTTTTCCATTCTTTTTTCAAGACAGTATAACCGTCTCTGCGCTAAAGCTTTACTGTCCGGAAGCCTAACTTCGTCATGTCGCCACAATAACCCTGTCTCGTATCGCTCACCACTAAACTGGGTAAGAGATTCGAGTAGATGCAATGCACGTTTATCTTCGTTAGACATTAATGATTGACTTGGCTTCGTAATCCCCAGGGCTTCTAGAGAAAAATATTGTTTCACCGTTTGATGTAAGTTATCGTGGGTGTTGCATGAGCATGGAGAAAAGTGAAAAGAATAATGTATCATGTGCAGGTCGACGTCATTAGAGTTTCCGCCATAGACAGTCCATCCAAGGCGAGTTTTAATAGCAATAGGTTGATTATTGTTTCCTTCACGACTTTTACGCACCAACATAACGTTTGCGTGTTTTAATCCTATCAATATGTTTGGTCTAATATTCTCATAAGATTCGACTGGTAAATCACGTAAATAACTATGCTTATCCTTCAACTCAGACAAATTTAGCGTCTGGAACGGCAACCGGAGCTCCTCGACGGTACGCACGTCCTCCAAATTGTATCTTTTCTTGTCGCAACCTGAAATGTCTAAACTGACTTTTTGTGAATTCGCCTCATAGCGTTGCATTCCGCCAGTCCACTGCAGGCATAGGGGCTTGATTTCTCCTTGCAGCCCTAAGAAACTCGCTGCTTTTTTTATCTAGGAGTGTCGAACCAGAACCCTCATCCAGGAAGGCGTAACAACGTAAATCTTTATCGACGCCATGAAGTACCACAGGCAAATAACGTAGTAGCGTAGAATTGGTTGACAACTGATGAGTGTGACAGTTTTGAGCTTCAGATTGGTTTTCATTATCCACATGATTTGTATCGTATCGAGGTGACCATTGCTTATGTAATAACGGATGGTGCTTAAATGTACAGTCATTAATACCGCACGATTTCGAGTAACAACCGCCTTTGTGCTGTTGGAGACATTTTCGGCATAATCTAGCTTCACGAATTAAACCCAATTTAGCGTCGTAGCTTTGTGTGTTAAAACGTGTGCATTTTTCTAGTGATTCGCAGTTTCCTTTACAAGCGATACAGGTTTCAATCTTCGATCGTTCCGTCGCTATGTTAGTATTCGAAGTGTATTGTGTCGATGCATCCGTCGAAGATGGACGCTCCGAGTGAGTGTTTATATATGTTTTGCCCTTCTTGGGATCGGTTTGATGAACTCGATCGTTCATATGCTTCGGTTCAACTATAAGACAGGCATCTTCAGCAATCGAATACATCCAGGAGCTGAATATTTCTAAACTCCCTTGTACTACAGTTCGGTTCGATCTGGCCCATTCCAATCTAAAGAAATGATGCATCATTCATGTACTCTTTGCATTGACATGCTTCGATGGTTGCGCAGAGGTTTTGTACCGCTAAAGCAAAATCAATTAGCTTATCCATTGCATCGGGCCTCACAGATGGCATAGCAGAAATCTTCTTCTTCAAAGTATTTATTATTGTATGAGGTTGACCAAATCTAAATTTTAGAACGGAAATTGCTTTGGGTAGGGTAGATGGATGCATCAAAAAACTTTGAACAGCAGCGTATGCGTCATCTTTCAAACAGTTCCGGAGTCTGATCATATTTTCTTCATTTCTATATCCACACATATTCGAAGTGCTTTCGTAAGTGGAAAAAAAACATGGGCCACTCCTCTGGGTTGCCAGAAAATTTCGGTAAGTCTTTAGGCACTACCTGACGCGCTGCTAACTGATCTTGCGTCAATCTATCATAATCAGCGGATCTCAGAACTCGTGATGAATCACGTTCGTGATGTTTGGGTGTTGATCGCTATTCTGGTATAAACTGTTATTCATGTTGTTGATTTACAGTATAGTTGCCAGCACCTGCTTGAGCTTCAAGAGCGCATTCGTGTCTGCATTCACGTTGGGATATATTGCTTTTGTCATGTAACCATTCGTTTACTTTTGATGTGGCATCCTGCACATCTATTTCTGAATTGTTGACATCATTCATTTGTTCTAGAATGTGAAATCGTTTGTCTAGCATTTCTAGTTTCAGTTTAATTTCTTCTTTTTTCAACGCATGTTCCTCTTCTAATTTCTTCAGTTGAAGTTCTAGAAGAGCTTTCGTTTGGTGTTTAGATCCTAACGACTTGATCGACCTCGCTTTTGATGGTGGTTTAAGGTTTGATTCTTTCGCTGATTTTTCTTTGCTTGTTGTCGGTATTTCATCTTGATTTAGATTTTGCTGTGTTGTCTGCGCGTTTCTGCATTCTTGACAACTCCAGTCTTCATGTTCTATATCCTGTGAAACACCGACACAAGTATAATGGTACCATTCATCACACACGTCACATTGAACCATTCTGCTATTATCGTTCAAATTGCACGAACGACAATTGCAGTTTACAGTTTCTTGAAACGCAACGTTTCCCAATGGTTTGTGTTCTTCCTTCTTATCTGGCATCTTCGCGTTATTCGGACGTGATGTGTCTGTAGATTTACTAGACTTAGTTTTTACGACATTGGACATAATCAAAGATTTTTTTAAATGTTGGACACGGGAGGATGTTAAATTTAAAGAAACCAACTCTATTCCGTTAGTGTGATGGTTAAAAAATCCTACAAATATTTTATTCAGTTTCGTATATCATTTTTATAAAAAATATATTTACTTTGAGTCTCCTCCACAGTCTAATCTTCACCTACTGCCTCTGATATTGAACCTTCTGTTGCAAAGAATAAATTTAAATTTAAATTCTATTCAAATACATAAATCTGTGCATCCATCTCACCATCAACTAATTTGACAATTACATAAATTAAATTAGATTGATTTCGATTGTTCTTTTTACAATTTTTAAAAGCGCATAGCGTATAGCGATTCAATTTGTCTTTTACCCTTTCAGTTCAATTTTCTTTTCAAGGATGAGGAACCTATTATCTCCTATTTGTGTCTTCATCCCTATTGTGTGTCTCTGGCTTGATACGATATTTTCTTGCAGCATCTGGAACCGTTGTTTTGGAATAGAGCGCGCACGCAGATTGCGATGATTCGAGTTGATTTTGTGGCCAATATTCCGTGTACCAGAATTTATGACTATACTAGGTATAATATAATAATAATCTATATACACTTCACAACTATAGAACCACTCATTTTTTCTGAGTTTCCAGAGATATGTCAGAAGTCGGTTGAATTTTAGTAAAGGGTGTGTCACATCAAATTGCATCACGGAAAAAACGCTGTAGAAATTCGCCCAGTAGACCGATCCTTTTGAAAATTTTAGACAGTAAAATAAAAACTATTAAACAACTTTTGGCATTTTCTTTTTATTCATACTTCAAGCCCAAGCCCGTATGCTCGCACCTTCCTCTTTACCCCGTCCATAAGGTTCTGTACAACGTCAGGTTGTAGTTTTTTTTGAACAGAAATCCATTTTCTCTTGAAGTCCGCCTCCGATTTGACAACTTTTGGGTTCTTCCGGAGGGCCTGCTTCATAATCGCCCAATATTTCTCTATTGGGCGAAGCTCCGGCGCGTTGGGCGGGTTCATTTCCTTTGGCACGAAGGTGACCCCGTTGGCTTCGTACCACTCCAACACGTCCTTTGAATAGTGGCACGAAGCGAGATCCGGCCAGAAGATGGTCGGGCCCTCGTGCTGCTTCAATAGTGGTAGTAAGCGCTTCTGTAGGTACTCCTTAAGGTAAACCTGCCCGTTTACCGTGCCGGTCATCACGAAGGGGGCGCTCCGCTGTCCGCAAGAGCAGATCGCTTGTCACACCATGTACTTTTTGGCAAACTTGGATAGTTTCTGCTTGCGAATCTCCTCCGGAACGCTGAATTTGTCCTCTGCGGAGAAGAACAACAGGCCCGGCAGCTGACGAAAGTCCGCTTTGACGTAGGTTTCGTCGTCCATTACCAGGCAATGCGGCATCTTCAGCATTTCGGTGTACAGCTTCCGGGCTCGCGTCTTCCCCACCATGTTTTGCCTTTCGTCGCGGTTAGGAGCCTTCTGAACCTTGTATGTACGCAGGCCCTCCCGCTGCTTGATCCGCTGGACGAATGAACTTGACAAATTCAGCTTATTGGCGACATCCCGGACCGAACTTCTCGGATCACGTCTAAACTGCTTAACTACGCACTTGTGATCTTTTTCACTGACGGAGCATCCATTTTTGCCGTTCTTCACCTTCCGGTCGATGGTTAGGTTCTCGAAGTATCGTTTTAGTACTCTGCTGACCGTGGATTGGACGATTCCCAGCATCTTACCGATGTCCCGATGTGACAACTCCGGATTCTCGAAATGAGTGCACAGGATTAATTCACGACGCTCTTTTTCGTTCGACGACATTTTTCCAAATTTACGAAAAATTGACAGTGAAGCATGGCCAACGTGATCTATACACTCTTATCTGATTATAAGCGAAAGCTGAAGATATAATTCCTAAAAATTAAATTTCTACAGCGTTTTTTCCGTGATGCAATTTGATGTGACACACCCTTTATATAGTGTAGAGTACAATAACTATCTTCATTTATAAGACTAGCCATTTCAACTTTATTGTTGTGTTCAGGAGCGAAACATTAAAAGAACTGAAATTCCAGTGTTTCATAACTATAGAACCAGATGGAAAAACTCTCATTCCTTTAGAAAATTAACGCCAATTTAACAAGAATTACGATAAGTTTCTAATTTGTATGTAAAATCTTTAGTTCTCATTCAGTTCAAATAACCCATTCGTGGTGGTTACGACCAAGCTGCGCCATGTTGTAGTGAATATCTCGTTCTACGCAGAGAATACTGCTCGTTTAAGCTCTTCAAATCACTCATACTGCTGGTAAGCTGCATCTACTATTCGTCCGATCACTCATCATAAGTTCCTGACAGGATTTTGATTTGGTAAACAAGCTGACCAGTCCAGAATCTGAAGCCCCTATTCATTAATCCATGACATGACCTTCCATATTTTATGAATTGATTCCAAATAATCCAATTATCACATTGTTTTTGATGCAAAAACAGTCGTAAATCATTCTGAAGTACTTCGTTGCACTTCTGACTGTTCATTCGTGTCGATGGTAAGCTATCTAAGCCAGGCCTTTTTGAGAAAATTCTCCCCAAATCATCTAACTGCAGCCTGCAATGTTACGAGTTGGAAAATTAAATGATACGTTCGGTAAATCCTTCCAGTATGAAGAAATTCTATTCAAGTTGAATTTCCTCAGTCAGAGAAGTTCTCCTGAGTGAAACCCATGGGGGGCTTCCGCACTTTTTTTTTGTTCCGCAACTTTGGATATGGGATGTTTATAGTTTGGGGAGAATTTTCTCAAAAAGGCCTGGTCTAGATAGCTTACCACCAACACGAATGAACAGTCAGAAGTGCAACGAAGTACTTCAGAATCATTTACAGCTGTTTTTGCATCAAAAAACAATGTGTTAATTGGGTAATTTGGCATCAATTCATAAAATCTGGAAGGTCATGTCACGGATTAATGCATAGGGGCTTCAGATTCTGGACTGGTCAGCTTGTTTACCAAATCAAAATCCTGTCAAGAACTTATGAGGAGTGATCGGATGAATAGTAGATGCACCCTGATATGTTCAGGACAGCAATGCAGAAGTGTCTAGACGAATGCTACTTTCCGGATCGATGGAAGGTACAAAAGCTAGTACTACTGCCCAAACCAGGAAAGACGCCGGGTGATCCAGCATCGTATAGACCCATATGCCTGTTGGACACTCTGGGGAAACTTTTGGAGAGAATCATCCTCAATAGGCTGACGGAATGCACGGAGGGAGTTCGTGGACTGTCCGATAGTCAATTCGGATTTCGGAAAGGGAGATCCACGGTAGATGCCATTCGCATAGTGGTCGAAAGAGCAAACAGAGCATCCAAACAGAAGCTCAGAGGAAATCGATACTGCGCAGTGATAACGATCGACGTTAAGAACGCGTTCAATAGTGCCAGCTGGGAGGCCATCGCGACTGCGCTCCACACGATGAGAGTCCCTGACTACCTGTGTAGAATACTGAGAAGCTACTTCGAGAACCGTGTGCTGGTGTACGAGACAAACACGGGCCAGGCGCAGAATAAAACTACGACTGGAGTTCCACAGGGCTCTATCCTGGGTCCATCGCTCTGGAACAGTATGTACGATGGTGTACTAAAACTGAATCTGCCCAGAGGTGTGGATATCATTGGCTTCGCGGATGACATCGTTATTCTCGTGACAGGGGAATCTTTGGAACGGGTCGAAATGCTCGCGACCGAGTCGATAGACATGATCGGAAGGTGGATACAAAGTGTGAAACTGCAGATAGCCCACCACAAGACGGAAATGCTGATTGTCAGCAACCGCAGGGCGGTGCAACGTGCAGAAATCACAATTGGAGAGCACTCGATAACCTCGAAGCGAGACCTAAAATACCTGGGGGTGCAGATCGATGATCGACTGAACTTCAACAGTCACGTCGACTACGCTTGTAAAAAAGCAACGAAGACGAACAATGCACGGACACGAATCATGCCCAACAACTTTGGCCCAAGCAGCAGCAAGAGGCACCTCTTGGCTAGTATCTCCTCATCGACACTACGATATGGTGGTCCAGCCTAGATCGCGGCGTTGGAAACTCAGCGGAACACGAGGAGGCTGAATAGTACGTATCGGCTCATGGCGATGCGAGTCGCGAGTGCGTACAGAACCGTGTCACCAGAAGCGGTCTACGTCATAGCCAGGTTGGTCCCCATAGACATCATCTTGGCGGAGTACAGCGAGTGCTATAGGAGGAGGGGAACCAGAGGAATCCGGAAGCTAATGAGGGCGGAGTCGATGGCTAGGTGGCAGCAAGAGTGGAGTGCGGCGCAAAACGGCAGATGGACGCACAGGCTCATACCGACACTAACGGGCTGGGTGAACAGGAAACACGGAGAGGTAAATTTCCACCTAACGCAGTTTTTGTCTGGTCATGGCTGCTTCAGGCAGTATCTGCACCGGTTCGGACACGCAAGATCGCCTCTTTGTCCGGAGTGTGGAGATGTGGAGGAAACACCGGAACACATCGTATTCGAATGTCCCAGATTCACCACAGTGTGCGAGGGGCTGCCTACCCTTCATGCTGGGAACATCGTGGAGGAAATGTGTCGTGACGAGGGCACCTGGAACGCAGTAAACAGTGCAATCGTACATATCATGTCCGAGCTACAGCGGAAGTGGAGGCGCGACCAGCATGCGGATAACGCCTGACCATAAAAGATGAACAACTGAGACGGCTGTAGTACCGGATAGTACCCCCCGAGAGCCGCCGTGACGGAGTGCGCGTCATGATGGAGGGCACTACCTAATCGGCGCTCCGCTGGGAAGAGAAATCCTGCGAGGGTGACTGTGACGGGGCGCGCGTCAAGTTGGAGGGCGCTTCCTAATCGGTACACGTCTCGACAGGTAACCGGATACTGCCGTGAGAACAGCAAAAATGATTGCCTGACAACGCCTGATCGTGGCCTGGATGGAGGAACACCGCGAACGTTTCGAAGGAACGAGCATCAAGGATGAAGCCATGATCAAAATGGTGCATACCCCACGAGAGTAGCTGTGACGGAGTGCGCGTCATGTTGGAGGGCACTACCTAATCGGCGCTCCGCTGGGAAGAGAAATACTGCGAGGGTGACTGTGACGGGGCGCGCGTCAAGTTGGAGGGCGCTTCCAAATCGGTGCACGTCTCGACAGGTGAGAAACCCCGCGAGGGTGACTGTCACGGGTTGCGCGTCAAGTTGGAGGGCAATATATATATATATATATATATATATATATATATATATATATATATATATATATATATATATATATATATATATATATATATATATATATATATAAGTTACGGACAGGTGTGTCAGAGAACCCTACAATAGATTATCAACAGCAGCTGCATTGCCGCCACCCATGGCGGTATCAAATTGGAACGGCATAATTGCCGCCAACAGATAAGCGCGCGAAGTTCAGATTAAGCGATCCCTGAGACAGGAAATGGGAACATAAACATCTCGACAGCATCGGTTCGCATCATCGGATAAACATAAACAACGGACGGACAACAACAACGGCATGGAATGCTGACGAAGTGTTTTGTGATTAATAAAAGCTTTTGGAAAATAAAATCTAGTTAGTTCTAGTTAGGACCTGGCGCAGTCAAGTGTTAGTTTTTAAAAAAACCCGAACGTTGCCCAGCAACTATAACTGGCGCGTGTCCGTAGTTGGTGTTAAAAGTTGTGTTTCTAGCGTTGCAGCTATTTTCGGCGGCTTACCGAAAATTTGCTGGACAACAACGAAGCATCCGAGCTACGCTCTATCAGCCACCGAGACGACAGCATATCGCCAAGGTGAGCATTAATTTTTCTTTAATTTTAGAAACAATACTAAGAGATCACAAGACACTTAAGTTACCATCGAAGATTGCCATCATCAGCACAGGAAAGACATATTTCATCACGAAGGAATGCGAACAAGTCGAAGGAAACAAAATCTGTACTAAAAATAGCGTTTTGGACTTCAGCAAAGATAATTGCTTTTCGAAACTTCTACGTGGATTACCAGTTAACTGCACTTTTGAATCATGCAGCACGGACAATGTGATTAAATCCATAACAGATAATCATGTACTAATCAAACAAGAAACTTATTCACATGTGACATCCACCTGCGGAATTACTGGAAGAAACCTAACAGGAACGGCCCTTATCGAGTATCATAACTGTTCCATTCAAATAAACGACACTAAGTTCTCAAGCCTAGAATTTACGGAGAAAAATCAGCCATTCGTTTTACCTCTCCAAGGATTGCAAATTTCCGTACAAAAACTCGAAAAAACGAAAACGATAGATGACCTGCAAAATGAAAATAGACATTTTTTAGAAGATATAACACAAAACCATAAGCAACATACTATAGCAACAGTGGGGATTTCCACATGCAGTTTTATGCTCGTTATAATAATTGAAATTTGTTTATTGAAAAACAATAATCTCAGAATCAGGATATTTACACAAAAATCCTCAAATAATAATCAGGAGCCACAACTCAATATGGAACTATTGAATCAAACGCATCGGGACGTTGTGTCTCCAAGGGGGGGAGTAGTTACGGACAGGTGTGTCAGAGAACCCTACAATAGATTATCAACAGCAGCTGCATTGCCGCCAACCATGGCGGTATCAAATTAGAACGGCATAATTGCCGCCAACAGGTAAGCGCGCGAGGTGCAGATTCAGCGATCCCGGAGACTGGAAATGGGAACATAAACATCTCGACAGCATCGGTTCGCATTATCGGATAAACATAAACAATGGACGGACAACAACAACGGCATGGAATGCTGACGAAGTGTTTTGTGATTAATAAAAGCTTTTGGAAAATAAAATCTAGTTAGTTCTAGTTAGGACATATATATATATATATATATATATATATATATATATATATATATATATATATATATATATATATATATATATATATATATATATATATATATATATATATAATATATAGATAATATATCTAAAATAATAAAAAGGGTATTGTTTTTTTTGCCAGGAAAAAAAACTTGTGTGAATTCAGGACTGTGTTCCGACTTATTGATGCTAGAGGAAATATATGATTCCCGCTAGAGTAAAACTTCATGGATATTGAATATGTTCAGTGTTTCAGTTTAGCTCTAGGCAGCGAGCAATCAACAGTACACGTTAGTAATGAGAGATTTTGTCAATTGGTTCAAATAATGGTACGTGTCTATTTGTAATTTCGTACGACAGATTGAATTTCAGATTTTGTTCAAAAATATTCTTACGCTGCTTCGTACCGGAAAATTATATATGATAGCGTTCAACAATAGAAACCGAGAAAAAAGACCAACGAAAATTCCCTGCAAAAATACGCGAGAAAAAGATTAAACCTGCACAGAGTTTCCCTAGTTCAATTGTTGATGCTTTTACTTTGCATTCTTTCTTTGTCGATCCTTTGGTTACTGCGGCATGTGTGAGTCCCCGTTTGGAGGAGTATGTTGCTCCCAGCGATCCTCATCCCCATCGATATGTTGGAGGAGTGCAGAGCCACTCGAAGTGTGGTAGTTGCTCCCAAACTAGCACTATTTCTCGAGCGCCGCCTATCATTCCGTATGTATCAAGATCCTCTTCGCTCCATGATAGTAGGTCAGGTGGATTGCCGGGTTCGCCTCGGGTTTGCCCGCCAGCTGAGCTGAGGCTGGCGGGTGGGCGTTGAGCCACGCGCTGCTGTTTGGGGGCAATATATTATGCTTGCAGCAGCAGCTAGTCGCAACATACAAAAGCAAAGTGCAGGGCACAAAGAAGTGCCCATAAAGAAAGTTCTTTTCAGAAGCAAGCAGCACTTGTTCCCTAGTCCGTCTCCAGCGGGCATTCGCTCCGGGGCTAGAGCAGCTAGTAAGTACCGAAGGAAGTATAGCCAAATTTGCTTCCAGACTACTGGCGAGTATGGAGAAAGCACATGGAAATTAAAATATATGTACTTAGTTAAGATATGTAGGCTTCCTCCACTTTTGGGTGCCTCAGCATCAGGTGGGCTGGGGAGGGACAGCACAACGACTGCAGGTTATTCGCTTTTTTTGGTGGTACAAATCTCTGGAAAAAAGTAGAGAATGAAGTTATTCATTTTAAATACTCTTATCCTTGGTGTAATTTTACAGTAAATGGGGAAAAGAGAGGAGGCGGACGTTGGGCGTTAGGAAAGATGGGAGCGTTGTGTCAACGGTACTTAAGATCTATTATGATAAATGTGCTTGAAGAGGGCTTTGCTGTGGGGGTTTAAAGATTTAGTATAAATTCCATTAGAATGGGAAGTTATATTAAATGTTATATTTTCTTCTCGGTCAGATTTTTATACTTGCACAGCAAGTTGTGTGCATAGTTGCGCTCTTTCGCTATGTAAACTTATCCTTTGGAAAGGATGCTTCTTAGTCTTGAGTGTCGTAATTTCCGTTTATTTACCCCCACGTATGACTCATGAAAAAGCTGCTCCATCAGTATGTTTCAAGCTGCTGCTTTAATTCCGAGAGCACACAAAACGTACGAAGACATATCCAAACTTAGAATACGAAAAACTTCTCTCCCACGAAGTTACATTCGAAATTAAACACATGTCAGGGTTTCAATTAGAGGATTTACTTGGATGTCATATTTGTTTTAGGAGCGTTTCTGTGGGGATCGTCGAGCGACGACGAGACAAAAACTTGAACTTTCAGAGTACCCAACTTTGTTCCATGCTTCCTCGTGAATCCTCGTCGCTTGGCGTTCGAGCGTTGAGGGGGGTAGTAGTTGGGTTCCGGTTCTTTCTACACTTCCACCGGCGCGCATTCCAGCGCCTGAGTTTGTTTGTGAGTGTCTGTGTGTGCGATAAAACGTCATTCATTCATCAGTAGGCACGCAGTTCCTCACTACAGAACCGTTGTACGAAAAATAAGGATTTTCAGGGAGAGGATTTACAAATGAATGTCAGATTATAATCTTTTATAAGCATAATTAATTTCAATTTGGGAAATTATGCCACCCTTGTCATGCTTGTGAAGTATCCGTGTGATATGGTTTAGCTCTTTTATGGGAACATGTTGTGTAGCTTAATTCACCCTTTCAAAAGTATGGTGGGAACAACTTGCTCGTTTGTGGCGAAAAAGTATGTGGTTTGAAAAAGAGCCGGCGAAGCGGTTTTTATCAGCATTATGAAGAATAGTGACTTAATTCCGTGTTAGCACGCATTGTTGGGTGCTTGTAGGATCCTTTTCATATATTGAGCAATTCCAAATGAAATCGACAAATTACAAAACAGGAGTATTTTTTATTCGACTGTATGTTTGTACACCGTTTGGGTTAGAGGAAATATGAGTTCTCCACAGCATTTGGGAATTTTTTGATTCAAGTGTAATTTTTGAAAACGGCGTATCGATTTGAGTAAAAGAAATCTTTGATAATTTATATGTCAAAAACTATGAGTCGTACCGAAATAGTGTGTTAGAAAGAGTTATAGAGTATTGTTGGATTAATTTGGTAAAAATATACATTGAGAAGAAAAATTAGTACCCTTTTTTTTATTCATAAAAAAAACTTTAATTTGCTATATCTGAAATACATATTTTTTAATTTTTTTCATATAAAATAGAAGTCATGTACAAAATTTAAAAAATGGGTACAATATGGTGAAACTATTTTTGACGAACTTTGTGGAACATCGAATTTTTGTGAATTTTCGAAACTTCGAATTTTTGAATGTTAATGTTAATGTTTTGTCATTTTTAGCCGCAAATTATGAATCCTGATGTGATTTGAAATAAAAAAAACTCTTCTCCAATCTTTTTCTAAATGCATCCATTTTCGAGATACATATTTGAAGAGACAATTGTAATTTATTGTCTTTTTTAATTTTTTTTTTAAATTTATATATGTACAGTCAACTCTCCCTTACTCGATGTTCTGTAACTCGATATTTTCCCTAACTCGATGAATTTCATGGCACCTTTGATTTTACATGAATTCTTCTCTCCCTAACTCGATACCTCCCTTACTCGATGCCTCTCTTACTCGATGGGCTTTGTTTCATTTTTCCATGGATTTTTACCTCGCTAACTCGATTGATTTTCGCGTACTTGTTTTTGTGTGTTTGTAGCTGTCATTTCAATTGCTCTTGAAAGTGAAGACGAAGTGTTCGTATTATCAAGGATTTTTTTTTCAAGTATGGAAAACCAGGGAAAACCTTTCAAGCGAACGATTAAAACGCTAACCATAGCGCAACGTTTGAGCATCATCGAGCAGGTCGAAAAGTATGGCCGAAAGGTGTCTGAAGTTGCAAAAGATTTCAGTATTGCACAAAGTACGGTGTCAACACTATTCAAGCAAAAGAAAAATGGCATCGGATGGGAAAATTGAATGTTGACAAAAAGCGTATAAGGTTGGTTGGGAACGAGAAGGTGGAACGGTCAATGGAAATTTTTGTCAATCAAGCCAGAGAGAATAATTTACCTCTCTCAGGTTCTATTCTTCGGGAGAAGGCTTGCGAATTTGCCCAGAAACTGGGAATTCCCAATTTTATAGGAAGTCCTGGATGGCTAAGTAAAATTTTAAAACGGCAAAAGATGACATTTCGGAAGCTATGTGGCGAGAGTGCCAGTGTAGATCTTAGTGTAACGGACAACTGGATTTCGCAAACCCTACCCAGTATAATCGCCGAGTATGATGTACGTGATATCTACAATGCAGACGAAACAGGACTTTTCTACAAATGTTTGCCAGACAAATGTTTACCAGACAAAACATTTGCATTTCGATCAGAAACTTGCCACGGAGGAAAATATTCGAAACAACGTCTGACAGTCATGTGTGCAACCAACATGGATGGAAGCGATAAACTACCATTGCTGGTCATCGGAAAGAGTAAAAACCCACGGTGTTTCAAAAAGAAGAAATCATTACCAGTGATATACGAGAGTAACACAAAGGCCTGGATGACCTCTATTCTTTTTGAGAAATGGATTATGCAACTTGACGAAAGATTTTCCAAAGAAAATAGAAAGGTATTGATTCGGGAATTATGTGTAATGGGAATATAACATACTTATATCTCTTTCTCCTCAAAGGTGGTCATGTTCGTTGATAATTGTACAGCGCACCCAAAATCTCTCCAACCAAAGCTTAAATCTATAAATTTGCAGTTTTTTCCACCAAACTCTACTTCAGTAGTTCAGCCGCTGGACTTGGGCATAATCAAGAACCTGAAACAGTACTATCGCCATGAATTAGTAAAACGAAGGCTGCTAGAAATGGAGGATACAACGGTATTTTTTTCCTTTTTACATTCATGTTATTCAGCACTCATACTGTATTCAAATATACTCTAGGACCCTTCAGATATATCGGTATTGGATGCAATTGATTTACTTTCACGCTCTTGGATAAACAAGGTTAAATCTGAGACTGTTCAAAATTGCTTCAGGAAAGCCGGATTTTCCATAAATGATGATGATGATATTCCGCTGGCAGAATTAATGCGTCGTGAGTTTGCTGCTGTCGACAGTGCAGTACCATTCGATTGTTCATCGTCATTTGATGAATATTGCGAAATGGATCAAAACGTGATTTGCTGTGATCTAATGACTGATACCGATATACTGGAAAGTGTTGAAGAAGCTGAACAAAACGTTGAAAATAGTAGTCCTATGGAGTTAGAGGAGGTTCAGGAAGTTTCAGCTGATTGTTTTGAAATTACACCTTCGAATGTTAAATCGAACCTAAATAATATGTCCGAAATATTGCAATCAACTGAAAATGTTCCCGTGAAACTATTTGAACATTTCTTTGCGATTGAACAGTTCCTGCGTGATCGTTACAATTTAGTTTGAATTACATACATAATTAATATTTTCTTTGTTAACCTAGTTCCTTTTCCATTTCCAATTCCATTTTACAATAAAATTGGCCTACTAAACAAACATCCTATGTATTTTAAATTTATATTAAAATTTGAGAAAAGAATGTATAATAGTACATGCGCATTAGTACATATAGGGTAAATGTACTAATGCACAAAAACAAATCAATTATAGTAATATCCTGTATACGCAATGGTACCAATTATAGTAAACCCCATGTACCATAATTGGTTTATTCCTAATTGGGTCATAATTTTAAGCCCTAATATTGGGACACTTACCCTAACATCATATATTTGCAATTTGTGGCATAAAAAAAAAATGAAAAAATGTTCTGTATCTCGATACCTCTCTAACTCGAGTTAGGGAGAGTTGACTGTATTTTAATTTTTTTTAAATTTTTTCATATAAAATAGAAGTCATGTACAAAATTTAAAAAATGAGTCCGAGATGGTAAAAAACTATTTTTGTCGAACTTTGTAGAATAACGAATTTTTATGAATTTTCGGAATTTCGAATTTTTGTCATTCATTTCAGTTATTTCTAGGCACAAATTATGAATCCTGATGTGATTTAAAACAAAAAAAGCTCATTATCCAGCTTCTTCTAAATGCAACCATCTTCGAGTTATTTAAAAACATATTTCTAATTTATTGTCTTTTTTTATAGTGAACTAGCTGACCCGGCAAACTTCGTCCCGCCCAAAATTTGTTTTTTGTTATCAATACCTTCAAACATTCACGTTTTCTTACCATGAACAAGTTCATGGGTTCAATCGCAGAACTGTTCATTGATTGATCTTCTATTCGTCTCCGTTGAATTTACTTTTTACTATAAAATTCCTAGTATTTCTAACAAAACTCATCATTATAATATCAGATTATTTTCAGACACAATTCTCGTTTAAGATTTTTCAACCACTTTTAAATAAGATGTTTCTCTGTTACATGGAATAAATGTTTTATACAGAAAATATGATAGAATAAAGACAGCCCTAAATCGGACAATTCCTTCCTCGAGTTCTGCTCTTATCAACACATTCGGCGATACTTTTTCATTGGTATAGATAGAAGAAAATATAGGAGTACGTTTCATCACATTAAAATCCATTTCCAGTTTTCCGAATTTTCCCTTTTTCCTTCAGAGTTTTCCGAAAATTTTCAACTGTCATGTTTGGCTGGAATATTTTAGGTTGATATATGTGTAATATTTTTGTGGGACCCCCTCTCCATTCCAGAGGAGGGAGGGATGTCATACAATCATAGAAACATACCCAAAAACCCTCACATCCCAAATTGTGCTTGATTAGCTTTCGAGTTATGCAGAAATTTGTGTTTCATTTGTATGGCAGCTCCCCCTTAGAGAGGGGGGTGGAGAGTCCAACTACCATGGAAACATTTATTGCACCCTAAAACCTCAATATGCCTAATTTGGTTCCATTTGCTTGAATAATTCTCGAGTAATGCAGAAATTTGTGTTTCATTTGTATGGCAGCTCCCCCTGAGAGAGAGAGAGGGGTGGAGAGTTTAACCACCATAGAAACATTTATTGTACCCTTAAACCTCAATATGCCTAATTTGATTTCATTTGCTTGAATAATTCTCGAGTAATGCACAAATTTGTGTTTCATTTGTATGGCAGCTCCCCTTTAGAGAGGGGGGGGGGGGGGGGTGGAGAGTCTAGCCACCATAGAAACATTTATTGCACCCTTAAACCTCAATATGCCTAATTTGATTTCATTTGCTTGAATAACTCTCGAGTAATGCACAAATTTGTGTTTCATTTGTATGGCAGCCCTCCCTTAGAGAGGAGGGTGGAGAGTCTAACTACCATAGAAACATTTATTGCATCCTAACACTTCAATATGTCTAATTTGGTTTCATTTGCTTGAATAATTCTCGAGTAATGCAGAAATTTGTGTTTCATTTGTATGGCAGCTCCCTCTGAGAGAGGGGGGTGGAGAGTCTAACCACCATAGAAACATTTATTGTACCCTTAAACCTCAATATGCCTAATTTGATTTCATTTGCTTGAGTAATTCTCGAGTAATGCAGAAATTTGTGTTTCATTTGTATGGCAGCCTTCCCCGGGCCCAAAAACCCCTTCATACCAATTTTCATGTTGATCGGTTCAGTAGTTTCCGAGTCCATAAGAATCAGACAGACAGACAGACAGACAGACAGAAATCCATTTTTATATATATAAATAGGCTCTTTTAATATGTTTGTCGTTTTATACCGCCATGTTCAAGAAATTTTATGAATTTGTTTATAATTTTCGACAACTTTGCATCATTATGGTGGAAATATATGTTCAGGAGTTACCTTCTGAAACATTTGAGGACATGTGGGTTAATACAAAACGTAGCGATAATGTTTTTCAACGTAACTCCTAAACATATAGTTTTACCATAATTATGTATTTGGAAAAGTTAATAAGCAAATTCATAAAATTTCATGAATATGGCCGTATAACACGACAAACATTTTAAAAGAGTCTATTTACTATAAAAAAGACAATAAATTAGAAATATTTTTTTTAATATCTCGAAAATGGCTGCACTAGAAGGATTGATAATGAGCTTTTTTATTTTAAATCACATCATAATTCATAATATTGTTAACACACAGAAATTTTCGAAAGTTTCGAAAATTCCTAAAAATTCGATGTTTCACAAAGTTCGTCAAAAATAATTTTAACCATCTTGGACTCATTTTTTAAATATTGTGCATGACTTTTATTTTATATGAAAAAATAAAAAAAAATAAAAATACATATATAAATTTAAAACAATCTTAACTGAAAAAGAAAATAAATTAGAAATGTTTCTTCAAATATGTATCTCGAAAATGGATGCATTTAGATAAAGATTGGAGAAGAGTTTTTTTTAATTTTAAATCATATCAGGATTCATAATTTGTGGCTAAAAATGATTGTTAACATACAAAAATTCGAAGTTTCGAAAATTCACAAAAATTCGATGCTCCACAAACTCGTCAAAAATAGTTTTATCATTTTTAAAAAAAAATTTATGTATGTATTTTTAATTACAAAAAAAAATTATAAAATTAAAAATGACAATAAATTGGGAATTTTTTTTTTCAAATATCTCGAGAATGCCTGCATTTAGAAGGAGATTGATGAAGAGTTTTTTTTATTTGAAATCACAACAGAATTTGTAATTTGTAGCTAAAATGATTATTAACATACACAAATTCAAAGTTTCGAAAATTCATAAAAAATCGATGTTCCACAAAGTTTGTCAAAAATAGTCTCACCATCTTGTACCCATTTCTTAAATTTTCTACATAACTACTATTTGATATGAAAAAATAAAAAAAAATTAAAAATCTGTATTTTAGATATTGCAATTTGAAGTTTTTTTTGTAAATAAAAAAAGAATACCATTTTTTTCTCAGTGTATATTTTTTTCACGTTTTAACATCAATACTCTATAACTCTTTCCAAGACACTATTTCGATACGACTCATAGTTTGTGAGATATAAATTATCAAAGATTTATCTTACTAAAATCGATACGCCCTTTTCAAAAGTTACAGTTGAGTCCAAAAATTCCCAAATGCTGTGGAAAACTTATATTTCCACCAACCCAAACTGAATACAAACTTTCGTTCGAATCAAAAATAAAAGTTTTTAAAATTGACATTTTTAGTTCGATTTCATTTGGAATTGCACTATTAGAGGAGAGTAAATATGAACTAAGAGAAAATCCATTGTGGTGTAAATATGGTACTAGACCTGAACTGCACAAAAATAAACATTTGGAATTGTGAATTGGATCCAATCTTTAATTACATGTGTTTGTTACAACGGATTGAATAACATAGAACAAATGACTTCAACTACTTATAATTTTCGAGTTTTGGGTGTTTGCACAATTGGACTATGGAATGACTAATTTATTTAGAGATTCATTATAGCTCTATAGCAATTCTTCATTACGTTCAATTTTCAATTACCTCAGGTTCACTCATTCGTCTTCTATTATGTGAAGTGACAGGGAAAATGAAACTCATTTTGCATCTTCTTTCATCTTCCAGTCTCGTAGCTGTGATAGTATGCTTGCTGCATAATCATTCCCTTTTAAACGAACAGAATAAAATGCACCGCATCTTTTGTCCCACCGAACGTGAGTGAACACTCCCTTTTCCACACCACAGTCGTCAACGCGGTCGCAAACTCCCACACACTGCAAGTGAAAAGTTAAACGAACAAATAATTCCAGAATTAGAAATGCGCAAGACAACTTCGGATAAACGGAGTCTAGTGCTGATCCTTTGAATCCGAGTGATTCGGTAGAAGGACCGCGGAGGGATGGGGAAACCTTTGGCAGCGGAAACCTCAGACTCGCGTTGCGGAAAACAAACCGTTGAGCGGAGCGGAGCACTCGAAGCTATTCCGGAAACGGATGCTTTGTGGCAATGGCAAAACGAATATGTGGCTTAAAACGACGGCATTGCCTTCGCCCCACCACTAGGGAGATCCAGCTGCAGTTGCTTCGAGGAAGACGGCGTTTGGTGCGGTGCGTTTTGTTTTGAGGTTGAAAATACATCAACCAATTTATGGCGAGCGGACCGAGATGGATTAGGGTGGTGAATAAGACAACAGTTTTCCTTTCTTGGGACCAAAGTGGTTATTATTTTCCAATCTCATCAGATCAACAAAACACCACTAAAGGTTACAAATAAAACGATACTATAAGCGGGTTCTCCTATAAGTTTTGTCGGTCCATTAAATACATATTAATTAAAATACATTTTACCATTCAATGCAATTTCCCTGAACATACAAATGTCGCATCCGTTTATTTATTCGATTGCTAGCGAATGCGTCGTCTACGCATTTTCAATACATCAAATAGAATAGTTTTCTGGGTTACTTTATCAAGTAACTGCGGATTATCTTCCGCCACCTTCCGCCACAAAAGTTTAGTTGGGGCTCTGAAGGTTATCACCTCCTTGTCCGGAAGCGCATTAGATGGAGACAAAAAAATAATAAATTGTTCGGAAGAACCTGGTCACTCGACCCAGGTGCCCTCTACAAGACGACGTCCAGGTCCGAAGTCTAGGGAACCATTGATGACATCCTACGTCACTCCACACAAAAGGGAAAACTGTGCGATACCATACAAATGATGACAAGGGTTCTAAAATGTACTTACAATATTTATTTGGAATTCATGTAAAGTGTATTAGTGTGTGTATGTCTGTGAAGTGTGTCTACAATCGGGCTGGGCTGGATATGTGGTCCTCTCCTCAATGAACGGAACGGAACGTGGCCAGGATGGAAGAAGGCTGATGTTTGCTGGTCTACTCAGCCATTGGGTGCGCGCGGGGCTTGTCGGTTTTTAATTTTTGATCCAGGCCCGTCTTTCTATGCTAGCTTCTTTTATATCTTCCCAAAATGAGTGACCAGCTTCCTCCATGAGTTCCAGTCCTCTAGAGAGATGAAAGGAGATGAAATTACCCACTGACCACTAATTTCTCTCTTCCCAGTTTGCCCCAGCCAAGGTATGCTCTGTTCTTTTGTTCTGTTGTGTAAGTGTGATGCATTTATATGGCAATTGACGGACTTCCTGAATGTGTCGTCTAGGAACCTAGAAATCAGGTTACAAGGTTCCCGAAAATGAAAAAAAAACTAGAAGTGGGTTATATCTGTGATGTAATCGCAAAGTTGACATAGGACTGACTGACTGACTGACACCTTTGGCTAATCAATCAATAAGTAACAATCATGTAGCTCTTAGACATTTCATCTTTCGAATAATTACCATTTGGTTTAGCAGGAAAAAAAATATTAACGCTCAAATGAGGAATCGACTCCTGCCGGAAATACCCAGCGCAAATAATGCTCCCTCACCAACACCCGACAATTGGAATCATCGGTCGGTAGCGGCTTTCGTGAGCATTCGATAATAGAACTGCTGACTTTACCAAAATATGCAATTCCGTTCGGTCCGGCGGTAGAAAAGAAATGGAATTAAGAGAGAAGAGCGTAGTGCTTGGCGAGCTAGCGACACCATTCTCATGTCTCTTCGCAATCACAACTAAATGAATTTATTCCTTTTCTTCTTTTTTTTGACTTTTGGACTACGTCTGTCATTTCTATACCGGGGTGTAAAATCAAAGTTTCGAAAACGAAAGCGTTACGCCGGAGACCGAGATTTTGAGCGTTAATAGCTCCTAAACAACTGAACGAAATGGTATGATAAATACTTCATTCGAAAGATAAAATGTCTACGCGTTCTATACTTGTTACTTTTTGATCCAAAAACTTTCAATTGTCTTAAAATTGCTTTCAAAACAGGCTATTGAAATCACCAATCGGTATATAAGCGAGCGTCGCTCGGAGATCCACTCAGTTCTAATTGAACAACGATTGGAGCATGTTGTCGCTGTTGTGGTGAAGCTCTTCGTTTATCATGAAAGCGCGGATGAACGGTGTCACCAAGAGCCTGTTTGTGCACCCTAGGCCTGAAGGGAATCCATAAGGAGGAGAGTGATGCCACAAATGGTTCCCCGAGAAGATCTTGAAGCAGCCGCTACACACACACACATACACGCGCGGAATTCTTTCCGTTTGGATGCCATTCAGCATCGAGAAAGATCCGGAAAATTATCTGCCAGTTCCTCTAGGAATTTAAAAATACATTCATGTGAAAGAGTTTATTTCAATGTTTTCTTTCCATGTAACACTGTGTATGTTTCAATCAAGTGCTATTAACAGATGGTTATCGAGTTAGCATTAACCACTGGTGGGCTTCCAGTATCGAGGAAAATGTGGAAATATCTAATCGTTGCTGGAAAATAATCTTCCCCTTGGAATTGAAAATTACATTCAAGCGAAAGAGTTTATTTTAAAGTT